>NC_053491.1:21295425-21376246 GCF_905171775.1 Rana temporaria | reverse complement strand
GAAAACCGACCAATGAACAGTTTTCATCGGACAAACCTTGTGGGCCCCATCGGTGTAAAAAAATAGAACATGTTTTAAATTTTTCCTATGGATAAAAAAACCTATAGAAAAATCCAATAGTCTGTATGGAACTCCATCGGTCAAAAATCCACGCATGCTCAGAATCAAGTCAACGCATGCTTGGAAGCATTGAACTTAATTTTTTTTGGCTCGTCATAGTGTTGTACGTCACCGCGTGTAGGCAAGACTGATGAAAGTCAGCTTCATCGGATATCTGACGATTAAATCCATCGGATTAGATTCCTCCTTCCTCCTGCTGGTGATCCCTCTAGTGATATAAAGATCTATATAGAGGACTCAAGACCTCCTTCCTCCTGCTGGGGATCCCTCTAGTGATATAAAGATCTATATAAAGGAATCAGGACCTCCTCCCTCCTGCTGGGGATCCCTCTAGTGATATAAAGAGCTATATAGAGAACTCAAGACCTCCTCCCTCCTGCTGGTGATCCCTCTAGTGATCTAAAGATCTATATAGATGAATCAGAACCTCCTTCATCCTGCTGGTGATCCCTCTAGTAATATAAAGATCTATATAGAGGACTCAAGACCTCCTTCCTCCTGCTGGTGATCACTCTAGTGATATAAAGATCTATATAGAGGAATCAGGACCTCCTTCCTCCTGCTGGTGATCTCTCTAGTGATATAAAGATCTATATAGATGAGTCAGAATCTCTTTCCTCTGCTGGAGATCCCTCTGCTGATAACAAAACATATATTTCAAGGAATCTGAACCTCCTTCATCCTGCTGGCGATCCCTCTAGCGCAGACCTTGTAGCCGCCCTCTAACAGAAGTTGGATCACAGCAGATAAAAGAAAAGGAATTTGGAGATTTGGAAGAGGCTGCGATCAATAGAAGGGACTTTTTAGAGTTAGGCAGAGCAGAACTCTAATCTAATATTGTGGATTTTGCACCTTCTTCAATGCACATGAACCATATACTGTATATTCTATTTAAGTATTTATTCCTAACTCACAAAAGGTCCCTTCTATTGCTCTCAACCTCCTCCAAATCTCCAAATTACTTTTTTTTCTGCTGTGATCTGACTTCCTGTTAGAGGGCGGCTACGCTCCTTCTCCATGGTCCCACTATATGTAGAGATGGACTATGGCAGTCGAACCTTGACACCCCAGGTGTTTTGGAACTACATTTCCCACGATGCTCATGCACGCTGCAGTGTAGATGAGCATCATGGGAAATGTAGTTCCAAAACATCTGGGGAGCCAAGGTTCACCATCACTGGACTATGGGATGAGTAGTGTTCATAGAGCAGTGCACATGACGGCAACCAATGTGCACTGCTCATTCCAAACAAGTGAGTGGGAAACGGAGAGGTGCATATAAATATTAAAATATAATATAAAAATATAAATTCAAAATATAATAGAATCTAAAATAATTCAATATAATAATTTGAACAATATACAGTAAATACAAAATACAATATAATATTAAAAAATAACAAGTATAAGTATAAAAAAAATAATATATGATATAATATAATAAAATACAAAATTATTATATATAACAAATATAATATAAAAATATAAAGAAAGGGTATAAATATAAAATAATACAAACGAAAATATAATAAAATTAGAAAAATCTAAATATATAATATAAAAATTAAAAAAAAAACACTTAAATATAAAAAATATGACATAATATATAATACCATATAATATAAATATATACATTAGAAATATAAAAAATACAATATAATTATAAAGCATGTATAATAATATAATATAGTGAATAATGTAATACAATATAAATATACATAAAAAGTCTAAATATAAAACAATATAATGTAATGTAAAAATCTAAATGAATATATATTAGTATTATTAAAAATATGCATAAAATATAGATAGAATAAATTCAGAGTAAGAAAATTTGGGGCCAGATCCACGAAGAACTTACGGCGGCGTATCTATTGATACGCCGCATAAGTTCTACGATGCGCCGGCGTATCTTTGTTTTGTATCCACAAAACAAGATACGCCTGAATGGGGGCTAGAACCGACTGAGGTACGTCTTAGTACGCCATCGGATCTTAGGTGCATATTTACGCTGGCCGCTAGGTGGCGCTTCCGTTGATTTCCGTGTAGAGTATGCAAATTAGCTAGATACGCCAATCCACAAACGTACGTCCGCCCAGCACAATTTTTTACGTCGTTTCCGTAAGGTTTTTTCCGGCGTATAGTTACCCCTGCTCTATGAGGCGTACGCAATGTTAGGTATGGACATCGGCCCAGCGTCGAATTTTCTGTTGTTTACGTCGTTTGCGTAAAACGTTCGCGAATAGGGCTTTGCGTAAATTACGTTCACGTCGTCTAGGCATTGAGCGGGCATAATTTTATTAAAAAATTCGACGTGATACTGAGCATGCGCGCGCATGCGCCTTTCGAAAAAGCGTCATTTACGTGGGGTCATGCTTAGTTTACATAAAACACGCCCCCCTGTTCCTCATTTGATTTAGGCGCGCTTACGCCATCACATTTCCGCTACGCCGCCGTAACTTTAGACGCAAGTGCTTTGTGAATACAGCACTTGCCCCTCAAAGTTGTGGCGGCGTAGCGTAACTACGATATGCTACGCCTGCTGAAATTTACGCCTCGCTGCGTGGATCTGGCCCATAGTATATAACTATACACATAAAATATAATACAGTATAAAAATATAAATAAAAAATCTAAAAAATATAATTAGAAAAATATAAATAAAAAATATAATATAATAAAAAAATAACAAATCTAAAAAAAAATATATAATAAAATAAAATATCTAAAAATAATATATAACAAATATAATCTAAAAATATAACTAAAAAGTATAAATCTAAAAAATAATATAAAAATATGAAAAAAAATATAAACAAATATAATACATGTCAGGTCACCTGTGGCCAGATGGTAGTGAACCCTATAGCAGACTGCTACGGATGGACCACAGAGTGAATATGGAGGAGAGGATCGCTGGGACCTAAACAAGGATCCTACAGGAATCTTGAGCCCAAGATTCCCCAGGGCGCGGAGTCTAAGATCCAGTTGGTATTCACCAGAGCCTCTAGTGGTGAGGATGGCCTTCGCTGCAACTGGATCCAGGTCGCGGCCCCGGAGTCCCCTAGGTCACGCTCTGTAGGAAGAGAGGGGAAGCAGACACTCAGGAGACAAGAGATAGTGAAGGGTAAGCCGAGGTCGGGGCAACAAGCAGACGAGGATAACCAAGGGACAGGCCAAGGGTCAGGGTCACAGGCAAACAGGAGTAGTCAGAGACAAGCCAAAGTTGGTACACAGAGATAACGTAGCACACGGCAAGCAGGGAACACAATACTAACAAACAACGCAAAGCAGACCAAGAAGTGCAGTGGTTAATATAGAGTTCCTGGGATGGCCTGGGTAGAGCCATACAGGGAGGAGAGATGATAAAGGCAGCCAGATAAGAAAGTCTGGCCTCTAATGAACACATGGAGAGACAGGTAAGCTGCCAGACATTATTGCATATCCATGACAATACAATATATTATAAAATAAAACATAAAAATATAAAAATATAAATGTGTGTGTGTTTACATATATATATATAAAGTATAAATCTAAAAAATATAATATAAAAATATGAATAAAAAATATAAACAAATATAATACAATATATTATAAAATAAAACACAAAAGGATAATATAATATAAATGTGTGTATATAGATATATAAATATATATAAATAAAAAGTATAAATATAAAAAATATAAATTAAAAATATAAGCAAACATAATACATATAATATATTATAAAATAATACATAAAAAGATTATATTTAATATATATATTAATAATTAATCCAGTGTAATAAAATATAGTATGCAACTATACATATAAAATAAGAATATAAAAAATTATAATATAATTAGAAAAAGATAAACAAAAAAAATAATATCATAGAAAAAAACATAACAAATCTAAATATAAAAAATATGATATAGTAAAATAAAATATATATCAAAATAATATATAACAAATATAATATAGAAATATAAATAAAAAGTATAAAAAATATATAATATACAAATAATAATTAAAAATATAAACACATTTAATACATATAATATATTATTAAAAAAAAACAAAAATGTAATATAATATAATATAATATATAAGAAAGTGTACAGGGAGGAGGCTAGAATGGACTTTGACAGTACCGTATGAAGACTGAAAATAATAGTTTCAAGTAAGATTGATAATTTTATTACAAAAATATATTTAACATAATGAAATAATATAATATATAATGAAATATAATATACAAATATAAATAAAAAGTATAAATATAAAAAAATAGTATAAAGTAAAAATATACATAAATATCTATAAATAGAAAATAATATAATTGAATATATGTATAAAAATATAAATAAAATAAATACAGTGAAATAAAATATGGTATAAAAATATAAATAGAAAAACAAAAAAAGACTCCACATAATCATTTGGAGAAAATGATAGCTGTATCGTTATACTAAGTAAGATTTTTTATCTTCTGGCAGAAAGGGACATTTTAAGAGAAATCATTAAAAAAACATTTTTTTATGTACTCTTTTTTTTTTTCTTAAGGGCCCCTATGCTGGCTTTAAACACAGCGTGCTTTAAAAAAGGTTCGGAACGCGTGGCACATTTTAAATAACATACAATAGAAATTTGCTCTTCCTTTGCATCGCTTTCATCTGGCATGCTTTCCTTTAGCCGACGTGTGTTGTTTGTAGTTGTTTTCCCATTTGTGAGCTCTTAGTTTTGATGCAGCTCTGGGGCCACATGTCAGAGGCTGCGCACAAAACGGCTCGCAGATGAAGTCTTCCCTCACTTCTCACAGTGTTGCCTGAAGCGACCATAGGAACGGTATGTGACAGGCACCCGGGGACTGGATCCTGCCACTGACATCCTTTTCACTGCCTGATGAAGACATCACATGCCAGAGAGCACATTGAAACAAGGTTAAGCTCTCAGCGCTGTGACCGCCTTTGTTCTATAAAGGCTATTATATTGGAGCTGGCGGCTGTGCACCATGCTGCACCGTCTGCGTGATTGCTCGGCGCTTTAATCAACCCCCTTCCTGTTTAGGAGACTAAATAACAAAATATGTTCATTAGCAATAAAAGCAAATGCCCGCTCATAAGGATTTTATTCTCTTAGCCCTTTTTTTTTTTTCTACTTTTTGTTGAAATGAATGTTTTGCAACAGAAAAAAAATATAAAAAATAATTCCTGTTGTGTGTCTGTAAAGATATGACAGAATCTTACCATACAGGCAGGGTGGTAGTTACCATAAGGCACACTTGGGCCGGTGCCCAGAGGAGACAGTAACAAGCCTCATCATTTACAAATGGGGTGTATTAACCACTTGCTTACTGGGCACATATACCCCCCTCCTGCCCAGGTGAAATTTCAGCTTTCGGCACTGCGTCACTTTAACTAACAATTGCGCGGTCGTGCGATGTGGCTCCCAAACAAAATTGACGTCCTTTTTTCCCCACAAGTAGAGCTTTCTTTTGGTGGTATTTGATCGCCTGTGCGGTTTTTATTTTTTGCGCTATAAACAAAAAAGTGCGTCAATTTTGAAAAAAATACAATATTTTTTTACTTCTTGCTATAATAAATATCCCAATTTACACACATTTTTTTTTTCTCAGTTTAGGCCAATACATATTCTTCTACATATTTTTGGTAAAAAATAAATAAAAATCGCAATAAGCGGGGACAGAATTATTATTTTTTATTATTTTTTTTTTACTAGAAATGGCGGCGATCTGGGACTGCGACGTTATGGCGGACACATCGGACACATTTTTGGCGCCATTCACATTTATACTGCGATCAGTGCTATAAATATGCACTAATTACAGTATAAATGTGACTGGCATTGAAGGGGTTAACACTAGGGGGTGAGGAAGGGGTTAAATATGTTTCCTATAAAGTGTTCTAACTGTAGGTGGAAGGGGGGTGACTGGGGGGGGGGGGGGTGACCGATCTATGTCCCTATGTACAAGAGACACAGATCGGTCTCCTCTCCAGAGACAGCACCGCTGTCTCTGTGTAAAACGGCAATGAGAGATGATCTCATATGTTTACATATGAGATCATCTCTCATTGGCCGCACAGATCGCATCGCAAACGGCCACTCTGATTGGCTGTTCGGGGCGATCTGTAATTGGCTGTGTCCAAGGGACACGGCCAACACAGATTTTCCCTGCTGCGCGCTCTGGAGTGTGCGCGGGGACCGCCCAAAGGGGCGGACGTCAATTGACGTCCACTTGGATTTTGGGATCCGCGCTGTAGCCGTCAATTGACTATAGCGCGGGTCCCAAGTAGTTAATAAAATATACGCAGAGCTATTGATGATTTGAAAATGCATGTGCGTTAATTGTTTGTGAACGCTGGCAAAATCAAATGTTACTACGCTATTTTTTGCTCCGGGTCGGATGTACTTCATAAGAATATAGGGCCAGATTCTCGTACCTGCGGCGCAGCGTAACGTAACCCGTTTACGTTACACCGCCGCAAGTTTTCAGTCTAAGTGCCCGATCCACAAAGCACTTACCTGGAAACTTGCGGCGGTGTATCGTAAACACGTCCGGCGCAAGGCGGCCCAATTTAAATGGGGCGGGTACCATTTAAATTAGGCGCGCTCCCGCGCCGGACGTACTGCGCATGCTCCGTTCGCAAGTTTCCCGACGTGCTTTGCGCGAAATTACGACGCGCCGACGTGTTGAGAATCGCGACGTGCGTAACATACTTACGCTGGGAAAACAAAAAAATTCAAAAGCGACGCGGGAAAGACGGGCATACTTTAACATGGTGGAGTCATTTTACACCATGTTAATAACAGCCCTATCTTTGCGACGGGAATATAAGACTTGCGCCGACGTAACGACGGGAAAAACCTTTGTGGATCGCCGTAACTGCTAATTTGCATACCCGACACTGGTTTACGACGCAAACTCCCCCCAGCGGCGGTCGAGGTACTGCATCCTAAGATCCGACAGTGTAAATCAATTATACCTGTCGGATCTTAGGGCTAACTATGCCTAACTGATTCTATGAATCAGTCGCATAATTATAACAGCCCTAAAACAGAGATACGACGGCGTATCAGGAGATACGTCGTCGTATCTCTTTTGTGAATCTGGCCCATAGTGAATAAGGAAAATACATGCGCCTGAGGAAGGAGCATGTGCATAAGGTGTTTTGTGTAGGCAGCAGGGTCCTGGCCCTCAACTCCCTCAGGGAGGCCCAATACATGTAGGTTATTTCTGCGGTTCCTATTCTTGGCGTCTTCAGCATGGGATTCCAGTGCCTTCATCTTGACTCACAGTGTATGTAGTAGACATGTGCACAGTGAAATATTTAGTTTCGGAATTTCGTTTTCGTCTCCCGAAATTCGCTTTTATTTATTTTGTTTTGTTAATGCATTCGTCCGAAAATCCAAAGTAATTAAGGTCGAATCTGTCATTGAAGGCTTATGGTGTCTGTCGAATGTTCTAAGAAGATTCGACAAGCAGCTGAACTGTACGACGCCGCAATCGTACATTTCCGGTCGAATGTTCCGCCTGCTGTGCGCGCCCACAATGCCGCGTCTTAAAGGCATCGCACAGGTACATTAATCTGCCTGTTTGTGCCATTCTGTCGACGGATATAGTCATGAGGAGGTCCATAACCACTTGTCAACCGGGGGACAGGGACAAATGAGCATACCTCCCAACGAAGTTGTTGAGCGGGGGGGGGGGAATTCCGTGGATCGCAGTTGTTGAGGCGGGGGGGGGATCTGCGCGGATCAGTTGTTGAGCGGGGGGGGGGGGGGTTCCGCGGATCTAAGTTGTTGCGCGGGGGGGGGGAATACCGTGGGTCAGAGTTGTTGAGCAGGGGGGGGGGGGGGAATTCCGTGGATCCGGGTGAGCAGGGGGGGGGGTGTAAACACATAGATCCACATCCACGTCCTGTCAGGGAGAGGGAACCGATGGTGTGTCCCTTGTACATAGGGACAACCATCGGTCACCTCCCCCAGTGACTACCCTCCCCCCACAGTAAGAAGCACTCCCTAGGGAATACATTAACCCCTTGTTCGCCCCCTAGTGTTAACCCCTTCCCTGCCAGTCACATTTATACAGTATCAATGCATTTTTTTTAGCAGGGATCGATAGCAGAGATTGATGTGTCCGCTGCAATATCGCAGTCACGATAAAAATCGCTGATCGCCGCCATTACTAGTAAAAAAATAAAAAATATTAAAAATGCAATCTATCCCCTATTTTGTAGACCCTATAACTTTTACGCAAACCAATCAATAAACGCTTATTGCGATTTTTTTTTACCAAAAATATGTAGAAGAATACATATCGGCCTAAACTAAGGAAAAAATTATTTAAAAAAAAAAATGATATTTATTATAGCAAAAATTTAAAAATATTGTGTTTTTTTTTCAAACTTTTCCCTCTTCTTTTGTTTATAGCGCAAGAAATAAAAACCGCAGAGGTGATCAAATACCACCAAAAGAAAGCTCTATTTGTGGGGAAAAAATGGGTACAGTGTTGTATGACTGCGCAATTGTCATTCAAAATGTGACAGCGCTGAAAGCTGAACATTGGTCTGGGCAGGAAGGGGGTGAAAGTGCCCTGTAGGCAAGTGGTTAACAGGGTTGTAAAGGTACAATTTGTTTTCCCTAAATATCTTCCTTTACCTTAGGGCAGTCCTCCTTCACTTACCTCATCCTTCCATTTTGCTTTTAAATGTCCTTATTTCTTCTGAGAAATCCTCACTTCCTGTTCTTCTGTCTGTAACTCCACACAGTAATGCAAGGCTTTCTCCCTGGTGTGGAGTTCTCCAATCACAAGCAGAGGGCGGGGATTGTGCTCCTCCAGGCATTCCCGGGCCAGGACAAGTACTGTCAGTGAGTAAAGCGGTGATGTGGCAGCCTTTTTTGGGGGCATCAGATTGGCCCGGGGGGGGGGGGGTGTGTGGCTGTGTCAGTTTCATTCCGGGACACTGTATGAAGGTGCCCGGGACAGACCTGCAAAATCCGGGACACGTGGTCACCCTAGCTGTGACCTGACAAAACAACCTTGTAATAAACCAGACAGCCATTTGGTTACCATACTCTTGTGAGAATATAACGGAAATAAATACATTCATGTGGAACACCAAAGCATTTCCATTTGGATTGGGGGCTGGTATTGAGGTATTGCCTCTGTATGTATACATATACACTATATTACCAAAAGTATTGGGACACCTTCCTTTACACGCAGTCTTCAGCCCTGTACACACGGGCCAGAATCTCGTCAGGGAAAAACTAGTTTTTCCTGATGAGATTCTTGGCAAGAGTCTCTTGCCGCCCGAGTGTACAGACACTCCTTTCAAAAGAACCGCGGTTCTTTTGGAAGGCAAGAACGCTGTGACGTCATCGCGTACAATGAGCATGCGCTCGTCACATTCGATGCCGTCGCCGCCATCTTGCTGCACCCTACCTATGCCTAGGAAGCTACCGCGCATACGTCTAAGTCATTTCGAGCATGCACGGGTTTCCATGGAGACAGGTAAGTATACACACTCTCGGGTTTCTCGTCAGGAAAACACTGCCCAGAATCACGACGAGAAAATAGAGAACATGTTCTCTATTTTTCTAGTCAAGATTTTAGGCAGTTTTCTTGACGAGAAACCTGAAAGCCTCGTACACACGCACGGTTTACTCGGCAAGAAAGCTCTGCCAGCAGTTTTCTTGCTGGTTCTTGCAGAGTAATCCGAGCGTGTGTACGAGGCTTTAGTGTTTAGGGTTCAATATTGAGTTGGCCCCGCCCTTTGCAGCTATAACAGCTTCAACTCTTCTGGGAAGGCCGTCCACAAGGTTTAGGAGTGTGTCTATAGGAATGTTTGACCATTCTTCCAGAAGGGCATGTGTTCCCACAGCATGAAAATGTCCAAAACTTCTTGGTATGCTGATCCCTTCACTGGAACTAAGGGGCCAAACCCAACCCCTGAAAAACAACCCCACACCATAATCCCCCCTCCACCAAATGATTTGGACCAGTGCACAAAGCAAGGTCCATAAAGACATGGATGAGCAAGTTTGGGGTGGAGGAACTTGAGTCCTGAGCTCAACCCGATAGAACACCTTTGGGATGAATTAGACCGGAGACTGCGAGCCAGGATTACTTGTCCTGACCTCACAAATGCACTTCTGGAAGAATGGTAAGTTAGACACACTCCTAAACCTTGTGGACAGCTTTCCTAGAAAAGTTGAACTTGTTATAGCAGCAAAGGGTGGACCAACTCAATATTGAACCCTACAGACTAAGACTGGGATGCCATTAAAGTTCATGTACATGTAAAGGATCCGTCACAATACTTTTGGTAATATAGGCCCAGATTCTCAAAGGGCTTACGACGGCGCACCGCCATTTGCGCCGTCGTAAGTCCTAATCTGGGCCGTCGTATCTATGCGACTGATTCTTAGAATCTGATCTTAGATCTGACAGGCGTAAGGCTCTTACGCTGTCAGATCTTAAATGCAATTTTTTTTCCCGCCGCTAGGTGTCGCCTCATCGTTTTCCCCGTCGTCTATGCAAATTAGCTATTTACGCGAGATTCCCGAACGTACGCGCGGTCGACGCAGTGAATTTACGACGTTTCCGTAAGCGTAAACTTACCCCTGCTATATGAGGGGTAAGTTTACGAAGGTCTGTCGTATGCCATGTTAAGTATGGCGTCGGGTCAGCGTCGTCTTTTTCCGTCGGTTACGTTGTTTTACTAAGTCGATCGCGAATACGACTTTACGTCAATGACGCTCACGTCGGCGTCATTGACGTTTTCCGTCGTGAGCTGGAGCATGCGCACTGTGCTATTTCTCCGCCCGGCGCATGCGCAGTTCGATCGGCGCGGGGGCGCGCTTAATTTGAATACAAGCCGCCCCTTTTGAATTACGCAGCCATACGCCGGGCCAAATTACGGAGCAAGTGCTTGGAGAATACGGCACTTGCTCCAGTAAGTTGCGGTGGCGTGGTGTAAATGGCTTACACTACGCCGCCGCCGATTCTATGAGAATCTGGCCCATAGTGTGTATATATATTAAACACAAGCATCAATTTATCTATCGTATATACAAAAGTACGTAAAGAAAAGTAACATACAAGCGCTTAAGAATATTTATTCCAATGTTGAATTTTCTACGAGTGATATTATGATGTGAGAATGTATTGTCCTATATCATTTCCACAGGCCAGAGAGAAATCCTATGGACGTGTGATTTTTGCCTCTGTATACTTGATACTTTCCTTTATCTAGAAACGTGTTAATTACCCGAGGTGTTTCTGCTGCCCACGCTGCTAGCAAATATGTTGTGTGTTGTCTTTTATATATATAATTTTTTTTTTTTTATTATTATTATTATTATTTATTTTTTATTTATTTTTATTACGCAAAGAAAAAAGCATTGCATATTTTCTGTGTGTACACATTTTTTTATAATTAGTAAAGTGGATATATTAAGCTCCAGGAGAATATGTTGCATTTTACCGGAGGAAGATCTATAAAAGAAGGATCCAGAAGGTGACATCACCGATCAAAACAAGGTGCCTCATTATGGAGGCTTATAATGTCTTCTCTATGGTTCAACTCCTCTTTTATGCTCTTTCACACAAAATTTGAAACGTGTTGACACCTGTTAGCTCACTAAATGAGCGTGGGAACTCGTGGTGAAATGGTGAAGTGTTAATTCACTGTCCACTGATATTCCGCTTGTAATCTCTATAATTAAGTTTAGATATAGAAAAGTTATCACAGCGGAATAAGCAGAAGAATGTGATCACAACATAAGGCGTTATTCCGACAAAGACAAAAGAAAAGACTCATGGGGGGGGGGGGGGGGGGCGGGGGTGTTATTGAATTTTATGAAATAAAATACAATTAAAAAAAGTTACTTTATTACTACAGTAATCCTTGGATTGAGAGCATAATTAGTTCCTGAAATATGCTTGTAATTCAAAGCACTTGTATATCAAAGCGAATTTCCCCATAAGAAATAATGGAAATTCAAATGGCTCGTTCCACAACCATTTTTTCATAGGTCCTTCAGTTTATAGTCCATATAAAAAGATTATAGCCATGTGATTGGTTGTGTAGCCATAAAATGTCCATCCACAAATGGAAGCCTCCACAAGGGGATTAGAAGAAAAATCCAGCAGGAGCTCCAGAGTAGAAAAGAGAACACGCGATCGGATATCCGATGGACTCTAATCCGATGGATTTTTTCGTCGGATATCCGATGAAGCTGACTTTCATTAGTCTTGCCTACACACCATTAGCTAGATTCACAAAGAGTTACGCCGACGTATCAGTACAGTAGATACGCCGTCGTAATTCGGAATCTAAGCCGTCGTATGTTTAAGTGTATGCTCAAACTGAGATACACTTAAACCTAGCTAAGATACAACGGCATGCGCCGTCGTATCTTAGCTGTCTAGTTCCGCCGGCCGCTAGGGGCGTGAATGCTGATTTACGCCTAGAATGCGTAAATCAGCGAGATACGCAGATTCACGAACATACGCTTGTCCGTCGCAGTAAAGATTCGCTATTTACGTAGGCGTTTTCCGGCATAAAGTTAGTCGAACAAATAGTTGGCCTAGTCAATGTTAAGTATGGCCATCGTTCCCGCGTCGAAATTTGAAAATTTTACATTGTTTGCGTAAGTCGTCTGTGAATGGGGCTGGACGTAATTTACGCTCACGTCGAAACCAATACGTCCTTGCGGCGTACTTTGGAGCAATGCACACTGGGATATGTCCATGGACGGCGCATGCGCCGTTCGTAAAAAACGTCAATCATGTCAGGTGCACGAGTAATTTACATAAAACACGCCCCCCTCATCCTCATTTGAATTAGGCGCGCTTACGCCGGCCCATTCACGATACGTTGCCGTAACTTAGGAGGCAAGTGCTTTGTGAATACAGCACTTGCCTCTCTGACTTACGGCGGCGTAGCGTAAATACGATACGCTACGCCGCCTCAAAGATGCGCCCATCTACCTGAATCTAACTACATGAGTCAAAAATCCGACCGTGTCCAATGCGGTGACGTAAAACACTACAACGTGCTGAGAAAAATGAAATTCAATGCTTCCGAGCATGCGTCGACTTGATTCTGAGCATGCGTGGCTTTTTCTCCAATGGAGTTCCACACAGACAATCGTTTTTTTTCTATGGTTTTTTTTATCCATAGGAAAATTTTTAAAAAAAAATTCTATTTTTTTTCACTGGTGGAAAACAAACCGAAGGGGCCAACACACGATCGGTCCGTTTTCATCAGACAAACCGATCGTGTGTACAGGGCTTAATTGTAGCAATATGGTTACATTTAATGAAGGTACACATTTAGCAACTCACATGGTTGGTGATTAAAAGAAGCACATCTAATGCCTCGTACACACGACCGGTTTTCCCGTCTGGAAAAATGCCATGAGAGCCTTTGGTCGGGAAAACCGGCCGTGTGTATGCTCCATCGCAGTTTTCCTAACGAGAAAACTGCCAGAAAAAAAAAGAGAACCAGCTTTCTTTTTTCTCGTCGGGATTCCCGGCTGACTTTTTCCCGTAGGGAAAACCAGTCGTGTGCATGCTTTTCCGAGGGGGGAAAAAACGTGCATGTTCAGAATCAAGTATGAGAAGGGAGCGCTCGATCTGGTAAAACAAGCGTTTGTAACGGACTGAAAAGCATGAGGCTGAAACGCGTGAATCGTCTCTCACCAAACTTTCACTAACACGAGGATCAGCAAAAGCAGCCCAAAGGGTGGCGCCGTTTGAATGGAACCTCCCATTTATAGTGCCGTCGTACGTGTTGTACGTCACCGCACTTTGGATGGGGGGGGGCTATTTGGCCTGAACGTGAGTATGCAAGGCAGGCTTGAGAGGAATGCTCTGACAGATTCAGGGCTGTGCCGGAGCATTCATTGACACTGGGAGCTATGAGAGAGGAGAAAGGCACACAGAGCAGCCATGCCTGTCTCTCCCCTCTGCTGCCCATTCAGAGAAGTCTTTTTATATTGTGAATGAGTTCACAAAATACAAAGGCTTCTGTGATTGGGAAGGAGGATGGGGAGGGGCAGTCATACAGCTGCACTGACTCTAATGTTGAAGATGCTTAGACCTGCAGCATCGGCTTCAATATCCCGGAATTACAGCGATAGCCATCTTCCGGGCGTGCAATAAAACGTACAGTCATAAGGAGGACAACCCACTGCTATAAAAGGTAAAAAATAAGAGGACCACACATGACCAAATGACCAGTCTAAAAGCATTTATACAACTGTCCCAAAAAAGCTCCGTACTGTGTCTAACATGTTTATTTCCTATCGTTGTCAATGCCATTTAGCGGCCATAATGCAGCATTTTTCTGATTTGGGCAAATACCGCACTAAACTACCTTCTGTGTGCAGCTTCCCCTGCAGTCACCCCCCTAATGCTTACCTAAGCCCGATCTCCATCTATCGATGTGCATTAGGGCCTCTGCCTCCTCATTGGCTGAGACAGAGAAGCGGGAGCCATTGGCTTCCGCTGCTGTGAATCACACCCAGTGAGGAGGGATCGGGAGACACACATAAGACATATATAAGACACACAAAGGCGGATTGGTAACAAGCACCCCCGATTGTCTCCAAAGTTAGTAGTTTGCGATGGGGGCACTAGGCAAGGGGGAGGGGCCAGGAGCACCGCTGGGGACCTGAGAAGATGAGGATCAGGGCTGCTATGTGCAAAACAACTGCAAAGAGCAGGTAAGTATAATATGTCAGGAGGGTACGATGTACCCAGTACCCATTAACATAGGGGGGTGGGATCTGGGGCCCCCTTGTCAAAGGGGGCTTCCAGATTCCAATAAGCCCCCCACCGGCAGAGCCAGACAACCACCGGCCGGAGTTGTCGGGAAGAGGCCCTTGTCCCCATCAACAAGAAGGAAGGTGCTTTGGGGTGGGGGGGGGGAGACAGAACCCCCCTGCCCCAAAGCACCCACCCCATGTTGAGGGCATGCGGTCTGGTATAGTTCAGGAGGGGGGGGGCGCTCGCTTGTCCCCTCCCTTTCCTGACCTGCCTTGCTGCATGCTCAGATAAGGGTCTGGTACTGATTTTGGGGGGACCCCACGCCATTTATTTATTTTACATTTCCCCAAAGGGCCTTGTATGGACTGGGGTGGACCCCACGCTGTTTTAAAAAATTTTTTTACAGTCAGCTGTCAGCGGGGAAGCCTGCTAACAGCTGATGACTCATCGGTTGTTAAGGAAGCGGCGGCTGACTTCCCAGCACCCTCCTTGGCAACCAGCTATATACAGTTTATAAAAAAATGCAACTATATTTTGTCTTGACAGTGTGTACGCAAAGAAAGCTTGACAAGATTCTCGACAAGCCTGACAAGGAAAACGATGTTTCTTTTACGACGAGTTTCTCGGTCGTGTGTACGAGGCCTCAGGCTTCCCATCCACAGGCTAATGAAGACATCACATCCCTCTCCAAGGACCGTTCTCCACATCCTTCCCAACTTCAAAGATGTCAGCCTGCAAGAAAGCCTGAGGTAAAATCAATCATACGTTACAGAGGTGAGCCGAGTGTGTAAGGTTAAATTCCCTATGTACTCATATCGTGTATTCACATTCCTTCTTATTAACATTGCAAGGAACATAGAACGAATCCTGGATAGAATTGGGATTTGGAAGTTATCTCATCATCAAAACAGTTGTTACAGCCATCTTTTCTTGTGGTAAGACACCCATGACATTTCCCACTCTCCTTCTCAATCACATGTAATAGCCGAGGACACCTATCATCATAATATACATATCAATAGGATTTAATGAGGAATACCAGGTATGGATATTTTTTCTTTCCAAGAATACAAAAGCATAAACATTGGCGAATAAATGTCAAAGAGCCGAAGCATTCTATTATACAATTATAGACCATATTGTGGTGACCAAGAAACAAGAAAAACTTGGCCTAAAGCCTCATACACACGATCGGACTTCAAACAAACTTTTCCGTGGATTTTTGTTTGAAGGGAGTTGGCCGGGCACACCCATAGCTTACACACGGCAGGACTTTTCTGCAAACTTTCCCAAAACTTTCCCAACATCACGTGTTTTTTCTGCTCTTTACCGCCACCCTTTGGTCAACTTCTGTTATCGTTGGTTGATTTTAACCACTTCCCGACCGCCGCATGTAGATATACGTCGGCAGAATGGCAGGTACAGGCACATTGGCGTACCTGTACGTCCCTCCCCTTCCGCGGGTCGGGGGTCCGATCGGGACCCCCCCCCCCGCTACATGCGGCGGTCAGATTCCCTCGGGGAGCGATCCGGGACGACGGCGCGGCTATTCGTTTATAGCCGCTCCGTCGCGATCGCTCCCCGGAGCTGAAGAACGGGGAGAGCCGTGTGTAAACACGGCTTCCCCGTGCTTCACTGTGGCGGCGTATCGATCGAGTGATCCCTTTTATAGGGAGACTCGATCGATGACGTCAGTCCTACAGCCACACCCCCCTACAGTTGTAAACACACACTAGGTGAACACTAAATCCTACAGTGCCCCCTGTGGTTAACTCCCAAACTGCAACTGTCATTTTCACAATAAACAATGCAATTTAAATGCATTTTTTGCTGTGAAAATGACTATTGTCCCAAAAATGTGTCAAAATTGTCCGAAGTGTCTGCCATAATGTCGCAGTCACGAAAAAAAACCGCTGATCGCCGCAATTAGTAGTAAAAAAATAAAATAAAAATGCAATAAAACTATCCCCTATTTTGTAAACGCTATAAATTTTGCGCAAACCAATCAATAAACGATTATTGCGTTTTTTTTTACCAAAAATAGGTAGAAGAATACGTATCGGCCTAAACTGAGGAAAAAAAAAATGTATATATGTTTTTGGGGGATATTTATTATAGCAAAAAGTAAAAAATATTGCATTTTTTTCAAAATTGTCGCTCTATTTTTGTTTATAGCGCAAAAAATAAAAACCGCAGAGGTGATCAAATACCACCAAAAGAAAGCTCTATTTGTGGGGGAAAAAGGACGCCAATTTTGTTTGGGAGCCACGTCGCACGACCGCGCAATTGTCTGTTAAAGCGACGCAGTGCCAAATTGTAAAAACCCCTTGGGTCATTTAGCAGCATATTGGTCCGGTCCTTAAAGCGGGGGTTCACCCTTAGAGGGCACTTTTTCCCCTTAGATTCCTGCTCGTTTTCCCTAGGGGAATCGGCTATTTGTTTTAAAACATGTGCAGTACTTACCCGTTTACGAGATGCATCCTCTCCGTCGCTTCCGGGTATGGGCTGCGGGAATGGGCGTTCCTTCTTGATTGACAGGCTTCCGAGAGGCTTCCGACGGTCGCATCCATCGCGTCACGATTTTCCGAAAGAAGCCGAACGTCGGTGCGCAGGCGCAGTATAGAGCCGCACCGACGTTCGGCTTCTTTCGGCTACGAGTGACGCGATGGATGCGACCGTCGGAAGCCTCTCGGAAGACTGTCAATCAAGAAGGAACGCCCGCTCCCGAAGACCCATACCCGGAAGCGACGGAAGAAGATGCAGCTCGAAAACGGGTAAGTACTGCTCATATTTTAATACAAATAGCCGATTCCCCTAGACCGAACGAGCAGGAATCTAAGGGGAGAAAAAAAAATTTTTAACAAATGGGTGAACTCCCGCTTTAAGTGGTTAACATTGGTTCTGGGCATGCGTGTTTGTACTTCGGACAAAAGTCCAATGGACTTTTGTACACACGATAGGACTTTGCACCGTAGGACTTTTGTTGCCGAAAAGTTTGTCCATTTGCTGAGCGAACTTTTGTACGATGAAAACCGAAAAAGTTTGTCCGATGGAGCGTACACACGGTAGGATTTTTTAGAAAAATTGCTCATTTTATAGTTTGTTGTCAAAAAGTCCTACCGTGTGTATGGGGCTTAACATTTAGGCTCTACCTAATGAAGCAACCATGGGCCAGATCCACAAAGATCTGGCTATCTTTAGGCAGGCGTAGCGTATCTCAGATACTCTACGCCACCGTAACTTAGAGTGTATTTTCCGTATCCAGAAAGAATTTGCGCCGTAAGTTACGGCGGCGTAGTATAAATGTGTCGGCGTAAGGGCGCGCAATTCAAATGACTAAGTTGTGGGCGTGTTTTATGTTAATACATCTTGACCCCACGTAAATGACGTTTTTTTTTAACGGCGCAATGCACCGTCCGTGGGGGTATCCCAGTGCGCATGCTCGAAATCACGTCGCAAATAGTCAATGCCTTCGACGTGAATGTAATTTACGCAAAGCCCTATTCGCGAACGTTTTACGCAAACGACGTAAACGATGGAAAATTCGTCGCTGTCCCGACGTCCATACCTAACATTGTGTACGCCTCATAGACCCAGGGGTAATGTTACGCCGAAAAAAGCCTTACGGAAACGATGTAAAAAAATGCGCCGGGCGGACGTACGTTTGAGGATCGCCATATCTAGCTCATTTGCATACTCTACGCGGAAATCAACGGAAGCACCACCTAGCGGCCAGCGTAAATATGAACCTAAGATCCGACGGCGTACTAAGACGTACGCCAGTCGGATCGAGCCCACATTCAGTCGTATCTTGTTTTGTGGATACAAAACAAAGATACGACGGCGCATCGTAGAAATTACACGGCGTATCAATAGATACGCCGGCGTAATTTCTTTGTGGATCTGGGCCCATATGTCTAAAGCCTCGTACTTACTGTACGATTGTTGGCAGGGGATTGCCTGTTGACAGACTGTTGTCTTAAAATCTTACCGTTAGTACGCTGCTTTTGACAGTTGTTGTCCAATTTTCGGTCAACAAATGTTGGATGACATGCTAGTAAATTTTCCGCGGACAACGGCTCAACGTCTGATTTTAGTATGGTCATTACACAAATCAGTCACACAAAAGTTGAAAGTCAAACACGCATTCCCAGAATCAATGCTCAAACACAAAATTAGCAGAAGGGGCCCAAAGGGTGGTGCTCAAGAGCTGAAATTCCTTGTAGTATGTCACTACGTTTGTGTTTGCAGCACGACAATTGTGTACCGTTAGTATGCAAGACAAGATCCTGGCACACGCCCTTTGGACAAAAATCAGACGCTTGATTGGCCAACAATCGTACCGTGAGTACGAGGCTTAAAGGGGTTGCAAAGGTAAAAAAAATCCCCTAAATAGCTTCCTTTCCCTTAGTGCAGTCCTCCTTCACTTACCTCATCCTTCCATTTTTTTTTTAAATGTCCATACTTAACATAGGATACGCCTGATATAGCAGGGGTAACTTTACGCCAGAAAAAGCCTAACGTAAACAACGTAAAAAATTGCGCTGGGTGGACGTACGTTTCTGAATCGGCATAACTACCTAATTTGCATATTCCCCGTGTAAATATACGGAAGCGCCACCTAGCAGCCAGCGTAAATAATAATAATTTCATGACATTCCTTAATTCCAACAATAGGGGGATTTTCCTCAAGTATGAGGCTAGTAAGGACAAAATTAATTTTTTGGACCTTACTATTTCTGTCGATAGTGATGGTTTTACCACCTCCACCTACTTTAAAAGTACAGACAGAAATGCTTTTATCCCATGTGACAGTTGTCATCATGCCACTTGGCTTAAAGCTGTGCCCAAGGGGCAATTCCTTCGTCTTAAAAGGAATTGCAGTAAACATAATGTGTTCCTTGACCAGGCCAGTGTTCTAACAGAACGTTTTATTGAAAAGTGTTATAATCGAAGTTCGTTGGTTGACACTTTGGAATTGGTGACCAAGACCAATCGTGAAGATCTACTTCGCATTAAGCCCAGGGATGATCAAGTGGGCAACTATAGAACTCCCTTTGTTACCGACTACTCTTGCCAACACGCCAGTGTCAAACACATTATCAGTAAGCACTGGCACGTGCTTAAGAGCGACAAAATTTTGGGTGCCATATTACCTGACAAGCCTCGGGTTGTATTTAGGGGTTCTGCATCCCTGAAAGACAAATTGGCACCCAATGTTTTGGATCCCCCTAGGATTCCCTCTATGTTTTTGTCCGGCCTAGTAGGGTTTTTTAAATGTGGCAAATGCCATATCTGTGCAATTAATCGCCAGACTCCTAAGAAAACTACCAGTTTCAGTTCTAGACATTCAACTAGGAGGTTTCCAATTGAAACATTTATTACCTGCTCTACGGTGGGAGTGGTTTACTTACTCCAATGTCCATGTGGGCTCCAATATGTGGCAGGACGAAACGTCCTCTCCACATACGTTTGAACGAACATCTAACTAATATCTGCAGTGGCTTCCAAAAACCATTCTGTGTCCAAACATTATTTGTTGGCCCACAATAAAGATCCTACAGGCACTACCTTCCTGGGGATAGAGAAATTCCAGGCACACTGGAGAGGGAGTGACCTGGTGAGGAGCATTTCAAGATCAGAGATGATGTGGGTCCACACATTAAAATGTTATGAACCTTACGGTTTAAATATAGAGGTAGACGTTAATTGTTTTATTGATAATGCTTAAATCATGATCTTGATCTATCTTTCTATTTTATTTATTTTTTAATATTCTAGTAAATTTATCATTTCATTCAGCATGTCCTTACTTACATTTGCTGTTTTTAGTTTATCCATCTGTGTAATCCATAATTGGACATTTTATGTATTTTCATATGTATTTTTTTGACTATATATGGTCTGTCAACATGTACACAGTACTGGGCTTTAAATATAGTCTTTGTATTTTTATGTATATATACGACGTCATGACCCTGTTTAAGGTGGGATGTTGTTACTTAATTATCCATGTGGACATTAGTCTCAGAGGACACACACCAGCCTTTATTTTTGTTTTTATTTTTGTATCCTTTTTTAACTTTGCTCTGTACCGTTATTATCAAAAAAATATCTTGTTTCTCTTTATGGACGCTGTCTCCTTGAAGGTGTCATTGTACAAGCTATTGGCAGTGTCTCCGTCAGTGTATAAATAATTGGCAGTGTTTTCGTATCGTTTTTAGACCATATGTTGCAATCACATTGGTTTTCCCTTTCTTTTTCCCTCAAGCAAGATGGCGGACGGGTGATCCTTTGAGACTGTTGTCCATTTGAGCCTCCGCCCCTTTTACGTTTATATGCAGTGACGCAGAACGTCTCCTCATTCCCGTGACCACGTCTAGTGTAGACGAAACGTTGGGAGGCGACGTGCTGACGTCACCGCGATTTGAGGACTTTCGTTCTGACACACCGGCCGGCTTTTTTATCCTCGTTGATATTTCTACTTTAAACTGTAAGTGTGCTGCTCGTTTTTTTTATTAAAAACCTCTACGGTATCACGCTATGTGAGTTTTCCTTTCTCATACATATTTGGACCTTTGCTGGCGAATTCGATGATATTGGTTGGGACGTCTCATAACTTCATATTGCTCACATCCCCTCTGCTTTGATTGATCCTGACGGATCACAGGTTCTGGTAAGGGTCAGTGTGTGTACTGGTGGTGGTTCCGTTTGTTCACACTGTCTGTTGCCAGTCACTGTGGGATGCTCTTTATATATTAATTTACTGCACGGATTTACACCATATCAGTTTATTTTCTCTGGTTGCTTTACTGGTGGATCGGTGACCCCTTGGAGGATCGCTTCAAAAGACAAGCTCCATCCCAACATTTGCGATCCAGTGATTTCAGCTTGACTAGATCCGTTAGGATCTTCCTATCTGGTAAGGGTCAGCAAGCTATAGTTATCATTGGACCCAGAGTTTTTCCTTCACGGTTGCAGCAGTGTGCTAACACTTAAATTCGACACATTGTTGGACTATTAATTTTTTATTTTATTTATCAATTTGTTCACATTTTTGATATTTATTGGACTCCCATTTAGCCTTCTTATTGATTTAGATGGTATATGAAGGCCCTTTTACTCTTTAGCGCTACTCCACCGTTTGTTTATGATTCGTAAATAATAGATACGACGGTGTAAGTCACTTACGCCGGTCGGATCTTAGGGAAATCTATGCGTAACTGATTCTATGAATCAGGCGCATAGATACGATGCCGCACACTCAGAAAAACAACAGCGTATCCGGAGATACGCCGTCGTATCTCCTTTCTGAATCCGGGCCACTATATCTATCTCTATCTATATCTATCTATTAGAGCTGCACGATTCTGGCCAAAATGAGAATCACGATTTTTTTTGCTTAGAATGAAGATCACGATTCTCACGGCGTAAAATCTTTTACATTTATACAAAAAAACATTACTGGCTATTTTTTTTTTTTAATTCATTAAAGTAATTTTTTCCAAAAAAATTGCATTTAAAAAGACTGCTGAGCAAATACAGTGCAACGTAAAATATTGCAATAACCGCCATTTTATTCTCTAGGGTCTCTACTAAAAAATTATATAATGTTTGGGGGTCCTAAGTAATTTTCTAGCAAAAAAAAAAGAATGATTTTAACTTGAAAATAGCTGTCAGAAAAAGGTTTGGTGTTTAAGTGGTAAAACGTTCCTAATTTACATACAGAAGTTTATTCCTTTGATGTAAAAGTCAATGTGATACAATGTTTAGACTTAACTTTCCACTGATAAAGAATGTTTTCAAAACTTAGCAGATTGCCCAGACTTTGACTTTTGTCTGAGAGCAGAGAGGAAATTCTTTGCATACCAAAGTTCAGAGAGAAAATTATTTTTATGTCAAAGATCGTGAAACCCTGTGTCAAGAATCGCAACGGGAAAAAGATTGCGATAACGATTCTTGATGATTAATCGTGCAGCTCTTCTATCTATATATATATATGTGTGTGTATAGACATAGATATATACATATCTATCTATCTATCTATCTATCTATCTATCTATCTATCTATCTATCTATCTATCTAGAGAGAGAGAGAGAGAGAGATAAATAAATATATATATATATATATATATATATATATATATATATATATATATATATATATATTTATATTTATCTATATCTATATATATATATACTGTATATATATTATACATTATATATACTGTATATATATATATATATATATTTATAGATATAGATATATGATATTATATGTACAGTATATGCACATTGAAGAAGTGCTGGAGGGGGGTGTTTTATAGCTCCACATATTTTTTAGACTTTGCCCAAAAGAGAGCTATTTATACTCAATTTATTTCACATACAGATGAAAGTTGTTTATAAAAGGACACACTGAATAGGGGGAGGTGAATTATAGACCTTCGGGTAATACCAGTTCACACCAATTACCACTTATATGGACCTTAGACTGTAAGCTCCCTGAGGGCAGGGAATGATGTGAAAGTAAAGGGATGCATAAATTGTCAGCACTATATAAATGATATTAATAAATAAAATGTGCCTGTTATTCCCGAGGTGCAATCCTGACACCAATCTCTCTCTATCATGTCCCACCCTTTGTCTGTATGTATTCCTCCTGTATTGTAACTGTACCGTCTGCCCTCATGTTGTAAAGCGATGTGCAAACTGTTGGCGCCATATAAATCCTGTATAACAATAATACTTTCAATTGTTTCGGTTTGTATAAAAATTTGTATACTGAGATCAAACCCTTACACAGACTAAAATATTTTATTTCTTTTTTTGTGATTTCAAAATGATTCTAATAATATTTTGTAGCATTCCCTCTGTAGCGCCTGGTTACTTCAAAGTACCGGTGCTATTTAAATTTAGAGGGAGATCAGAGTGTTAGTTAACCAGTTAGTAACCACCCTATAGACGATATACGTCTACAAGGCGGTTGCTTAACTCTGGGAGGACGTCCATGGACGTCCTCCCAGAATCACGCTCCCGCGCGCCCTCTGGGGCGCGCACACGGGAATGTCCGTGACCGCATCACGGATCACGGTAAATCGCCGCTGATAGTCCAATGACGGAGCGATCACTTGTAAACAAACCCCCGTCATGTGATGACGCCGGTTCCTCCCTCCCCTCTCTGTACCGAACGGTACAGTGTGAGAGGAGAGGGGGGGAGAGAGCGGATGCAGCACGAGTGCTGTGGGCTGGATCTGTGACAAATGCAGTCACAGATCCAGCCATCCATCCCTGTTCAGCCATCCCTGCCCCATACTGTGCAATACTCTGCAATACCCCACACTACTCTGCAATACCCCACACACTACTCTGCAATACCCCACACACTACTCTGCAATACCCCACACTACTCTGCAATACCCCACACTACTCTGCAATACCCCACACTACTCTGCAATACCCCACACTACTCTGTAATACCCCAAAATACTCTGCAATACCCCACAATACTCTGCAATACCCCACAATACCCCACAATACTCTGCAATACCCCACAATACCCTGCAACGTCGCCTATGGGGATTTTTAAGTAGCGAAGTTTGGCGCCATTCCACGAGCGTGTGCAATTTTGAAGGGTGACATGTTGGGTATCTATTTACTCGGCGTAACTTCATCTTTCACATTTATGCAAAAGAATGAAGAAAAAAATACTAAATTTGCTAAATTTTATAACAGAAACAAAGAAAAATTCATTTTATTTTACAGAATTTTCAGTCTTTTTTCTCTTATAGCGCAAAAAATAAAAAACCCAACGGTGATTAAATACCACCAAAAGAAAGCTCTAGTTTGTGTGAAAAACGGACGAAAATTTCATTTGGGTACAATGTTGTATGACTGAGTAATTGTCATTCAAATTGTGAGAGCACCGAAAGCTGAAAATTGGTCTGGTTATTACAGTAAGTGGGTTTACGTGCCCAGTGGTCAAGTGGTTAAAGGGGTTGTAAAGGTAAAACATTTTTTTCCTAAATAGCTTCCTTTACCTTAATGCAGTCCTCCTTCACTTACCTCATCCTTCCATTTTACTTTTAAATGTCC
This sequence comes from Rana temporaria, assembly GCF_905171775.1. NCBI lineage: Eukaryota > Metazoa > Chordata > Amphibia > Anura > Ranidae > Rana > Rana temporaria. The sequence goes on along the minus strand of NC_053491.1, from coordinate 21,351,245 downwards.
TTATTTCTTCTGAGAAATCCTCACTTCCTATTCTTCTGTCTGTAACTCCACACAGTAATTCGAGGCTTTCTCCCTGGTGTGGAGTGTCGCGCTCGCCCCCTCCCTTGGACTACAGGAGAGTCAGGACATTCTCTACATTGCAGATAGAGAAAGGAGCTGTGTGTTAGTGGGCGTCCTGACTCTCCTGTAGGGGGAGGGGGCGAGCACGACACTCCACACCAGGGAGAAAGCCTCACATTACGGTGTGGAGTTACAGACAGAAGAACAGGAAGTGAGGATTTCTCAGAAGAAATAAGGACATTTAAAAGCAACATGGAAGGATGAGGTAAGTGAAGGAGGACTGCACTAAGGGAAAGGAAGATATTTCGGGGAAATTTTTTACCTTTACAACCCCTTTAAACTCTGATTTGGATAATTTGTTCAAATTGGGTCTCTGTCTCGGCTTGGCTGTGCTGTGGGCTCATTCTGTTGTTGCTTGGCTGGTCTTCCCACCCCAGAACAGTAGGTGGCAGCAGTGGAGTCAAGGTTTGGGTGCTCTTCCCCAGCAGCCAGTCAGGAGGGTTGGGCCTCGCTGTGCATGCTGGGGCAGGGTATTTATGGGGCAGACGTCATTAGTTCTGGGTCTTCTTCTTCAAGTGCGGCATCCACCTTTAGGGTGTCTGCACCACGGCGCCCTGGCGTTATGGCCTACCTGGCCGTGGCGTGCGTGCCACGCGGTGTTCCTGGTTCCGGGACCATGTTGGTCCGGAACATTTGAGCTGTGTCAGGGCGCCCAGTGGTCGACTGGTTTCCCAATCCTGAAGATCCCAAGCGGTATAGCTGTTCGGTGGGGAGTCCATCTGAGGAGAGCCAATGAGAGGCTGGTGATCCAATAGGGTCCCGACAAACCACCGGGGATCAAGGTATCCGGACACTGGGAGGCTGGTCACCTGTCAGTCGGTACCTGAAAGCAACTTGAAGGAGATCCAGGCGTAATTCTACCAAGGAGGTTTATCTCCGTAACTACAATCAGGAGGGCGATACTCTGGCTGCCAGATCAGTGAGAGAGGCCTGTCCGGGTACACTGTTCCCACTCAAGCATGAGTGGCGTAAGAAGTGTTAGACGTGGGAGCAGGACTGTTTCCCTATTGCTACACCTAAATTTTCTATTCTCCTTTCAACTTTACCTTCTTCACCACAAGTTTTAGTGGGGTAGATTCAGCAAGCAATTACGCCTGCATATCCATAGATACGCAGCGTAAATGCTAAGTAGCGCCGGCGTATCTACTTTCTGTATTCAGAAAGCTAGATACGCCGACTGTAGCCTAAGATACCACTGGCATAAGTCTCTTATGCCGTCGTATCTTAGGGTGCATTCTGACGCTGGCTGCTAGGTGGCGCACCCGTAGTTGTCAACGTAGAGTATGCAAATTGCATACCAACGCCGATTCACAAACGTACGCGCGGCCGGCGCTAGTTTTTTACATCGTTTGCGTACGTCGTTTTCGCCGTAAGGCTGCTCCTGCTATTAGGAGGCGCAGCCAATGGTAAGTATGGACGTCGTTCCCGCGTCGCGATTTTCAAAATTTGCGTCGTTTGCGGAACTCGTTCGTGAATGGCGCTGGACGCCATTTACGTTCACGTCGAAGCCAATGACGTCCTTGCGAAGTCATTTACCGCAATGCACGTCGGGAAATTTTCCCGACGGAGCATGCGCAGTACGTTCGGCGCGGGAACGCGCCTAATTTAAATGATCCACGCCCCCTACGGGATCATTTAAATTACGCACGCTTACGCTGGCCCCTTTTACGAAACGCCGCCGCAAATTACGGAGCAAATGCTTCGTGAATGAAGCGTAGCTCCAGTAATTTACGGAGGCGTATCGTAAAAACGGTACGCTGCGCCGCCGTATCAGTGCGCGCCCCTAGCTGAATCTACCCCATTGTTTTTACCCGGCTGGGTAATAAAGAGCACAGCAGAAGACACCTGTCGTGGACATTCCTTTACTACTGCTATATGCACCATTCACCCCTAGGAATTCGGAGAGCCACAAGGTAAATGTGCCACCCAAAACAAACCAGCAGCTCCCCCGGGGGTACTGCTACACCTCTTTTATATTCCTTCAAGCCTAGTTTAGTTGGCACAGGTACAGCGGATAGTCAAAGACATTACTTCTTAGATGCTTGCAGTACCTACTTCATACCACCTGGGGTCTCCAAATGCTACTTGCTAGTGTTAAAGGGGTTGTAAAGGTTAAAAAAATTCATTGCATTAAGGTGAAAAAACATAAGATTATGCCGCCCCCCGAGCCCCCGTTTTACTTACCTGACCCTTCGAAAGTCCCACGCTTGCCCCAGTCATCCTCCTCGAGTCGAAGTCCGGCCATTGATTGGCTGCAGTGGATGGATTGAAATCAGCGCAGCAATTAGCTTGCGCTGCTGTCAATGACATCCAATGACATGGCGTGCCGGGGGGCGGGGCCGAGTAATACAGCGGCGGCTATGGCGCAGTACGACTATTACGGGATACAGCTAGACACCATGCAAGCTCGCATGTCTGTGTGTAGTTATTGCCGGGAGGAGCCGCGACAGCCGCCAAGGGACCCCAGAAGACCAGGATCGAGGCCACTGTGTGCAAAACAAACTGCACAGTGGAGGTAAGTATAACATGTTTGTTATTTAAAAAAAATATGTAGCGCCCCCTTGCTTTCAGCATGGGCACTACGCTAAAGTTAGTGGGAATGGGAGAGTTACTTTGCTCCCATTCGTGGTTTGTCTAAATTTGGGACTTCTGTCATTCCAGGAATGTCCACTGGGTCAGTCTGTGGTCAATGGGTGCAATACCACCCCTTGCCGGCAGTTGGCGCCAGAGGGGTTCTGGCAGAGCAAGTTTTCCCCAGCAGACAATTAGAGGAGTTTTCCCTCGCGGGGCATGCTGGGGGAGAGTATATCTGTGACAGGGGTTATGTGTTGAGAAATCTTCGCGGGGTCCGCGTTCCAGGTGCGGTATCCACCTTCAGGGTACGCGCATCCATGGACCCCGCCAGCGCGGCCCACCTGGCCAAAGCTGAAAACTGCATCGAACCTCATCCTGAGGAGAAAAGGGACCCCAGTGTTTCGCTGGGTTCCATGACCTGTTGAGAGAATCCCAGTCTGGGATCGGGCGTCCGGACCACTGACAGGTATGCTTGCTGTCATCCGGGGGCCTATATAGGAAAAGTCAACTGGGAGGTTTCGCTCTCTTTATTCACCTAAGTCCTTTATTGAAATTGGCCTGTGGCAGAGGGCCTAGAGCCGGGTCTGTGAGAGAGACCTGTTCCTCCCAGCTAGTTCAGAGTGACACTTCGGCTGCCAGGCCTATTATAGGGGTCTGTCCGGGGGCACTTTACCCACTCCAAGTAGAGTGGCGACGGGTTACAAAATTGGTACTATACAGAGCAGTACTGACTGCTCCATTTAATATCCAGGCCTGATACCGCAAGGTTCTCTTCTCTTTCCTTCATCAACCTTGACCTTCCCAATTCATGTTGATGTTGGCCGTGTTTGGCCTGGACAATAAAGCATTGAAAACCCTTTTATTAGCTGTCTGGACCTTCGCTCTCTATCGCTGTTCTCACTACTACACCCCTAGACACCGCCAGGGTAACCTAGTAGGCCGATCCCAAAATCAACCAGCGGCTCCTTCGGGGGTGAGCGCTACAAATATAATTCCTTTACAACTCCTTTAACCACTTCCCGACCGCCGCATGTACATTTACGTCGGCAGAATGGCACGTAAGGCACATTGGCGTACCTGTACGTCCCTGCCTAGACGTGGGTCGGGGGTCCGATCGGTACCCCCCGCTACATGCAGCGGTCGGATTCCCGCGGAGAGCGATCCGGGACGACGGCGCGGCTATTCGTTTATAGCCGCTCCATCGCGATCGCTCCCCGGAGCTGAAGAACGGGGAGAGCCGTATGTAAACACGGCTTCCCCGTGCTTCACTGCGGCGGCTGCATCGATCGAGTGATCCCTTTTTAAAGGGAGACTCGATCGATGACGTCAGACCTACAGCCACACCCCCCTACAGTTGTAAACACACACTAGGTGAACCCTAACTCCTACAGCGCCCCCTGTGGTTAACTCCCAAACTGCAACTGTCATTTTCACAATAAACAATGCAATTTAAATGCATTTTTTGCTGTGAAAATTACAATGGTCCCAAAAATGTGTCAAAATTGTCCGAAGTGTCCGCCGTAATGTCGCAGTCACGAAAAAAATCGCTGATCGCCGCCATTAGTAGTAAAAAAAATTAAATAAATAAAACTATCCCCTATTTTGTAAACGCTATAAATTTTGCGCAAACGCTTATTGCGCTTCGATAAACGCTTATTGCGATTTTTTTTTACCAAAAATAGGTAGAAGAATACGTATCGGCCTAAACTGAGGAAAAAACTATTTTTATATATGTTTTTGGGGGATATTTATTATAGCAAAAAGTAAAAAATATTGAATTTTTTTCAAAATTGTCGCTCTATTTTTGTTTATAGCGCAAAAAATAAAAACCGCAGAGGTGATCAAATACCACCAAAAGAAAGCTCTATTTGTGGGGAAAAAGGACGCCAATTTTGTTTGGGAGCCACGTCGCACGACCGTGCAATTGTCTGTTAAAGCGACGCAGTGCCGAATTGTAAAAAATCCTTGGGTCATTTAGCAGCATATTGGTCCGGTCCTTAAGTGGTTAAAGTGGTTGTATTCCCTGTTTTTAATTTTTGCCTATAATAAGGCCTATAATAAGGCTTACCTGTAGGTAAAATGAATATCTCATAAACCTGTTAGGAGATATTCACTTTGCATGCACTGTGAAGAAACATTTTGACAGGTCCATGTCTCCTTGTAGATTCATGAAGCATCCGCCCGGAAGATTGGAGTTTTTCCATAAAACGCGTCAGCCTTACACAGATGCATCAATTATTTTAGATGGTTCCATCGACCCCAATTTTTACAAGTGTTTTGCACCATGGGGGATATTTCACGTTCACGTCAAAACCAATACGTCCTTGAGGCGTACTTTGGAGCAATGCACACTGAGATATGTCCACGGACGGCGCATGCGCCGTTCGTTAAAAACTTCAATCACGTAGGGTCACGAGTCATTAACATAAAACACACCCCCTGTTCCTCATTTGAATTAGGCACGCTTACGTCGGCCCATTTATGCTACGCCGCCGTACTTAGGAGGCAAGTGCTTTGTGAATACAGCACTTGCCTCTCTGACTTACGGCGGCCTAGCGTATATGCGATACGCTACGCCGCCTCAATGTTAAGCCAGTCTTTCTGAATCTGGCTATATATATATAAAAATATGAAAATTTATTAGTACAGAAATATATAAAACCAACAGGATGTCATGATACAATAACCATATATTGAATGAACAGCAGTAACTTCTTGCTCTATATGTTTCGGCATATGATGGCTTCCTCAGGAGACTTCAGGTAAGTACTGCTCACTATGTTCACTATAGAGAAAAAACGACATATTAGACAATACAAAGTTGATGTACAACAACACCTCATAAACACAAGTGTATACCTTTATATATCCTAGTCCTTCATGCGCCTAAACTGTGTGGTGTTTATATGGGACGCGCATCATAGCTCAGGTGGGGACGATTTGGGGTTCAGGTCCATATCCAATGCACATCTGAGAAATTCTGATTCATGTATATACTTGTGTTTATGAGGTGATGTTGTACATCAACTTTGTATTTTATAATATATTGTTTTTACTCTATAGTGACCATACATGTAGTACTTACCTGAAGTCTCCTGAGGAAGCCATCATATGGCGAAACATGTAGAGCAAGAAGTTACTGCTGTTTATTCAGTATATGGTTATTGTATGATGACATCTTGTTGGTTTTATATATTTCTGTACTAATAAATTTGATATTTTTATATATCTGCATTTTTTTTGTGGCACCTTAAAGGGGTCGTAAACCCTCATGTTTTTTCACCCTAATGCATCCTATGCATTAAGGTGAAACAACTTCTGCAGTCACCGGCCCCCCAGCCCCCCCACAATTCACTTACCTGAGCCCTGGAAAGTCTCACGACGAGGGCGTGCAGTATCTCTGCCCAAGGTTCTCGGCTGTTGATTGGATAGATTGATAGCAGTGCAGCCATTGGCTCCCGCTGCTGTCAATCAAATCCAATGGCGCAAGCACCGGGGGCTGGGCCGAGTCCGGCATTTGTGTCTATAGACAGTGCTGGACTCGGGAGCGTGTCCGCAAGGTAACCCCCTCAGGAGAGCACTTCTTCAATGGGGTTATCTGATGCGGGGAGGAGCCGCGAGAGCCGCCGTGGGACCCCAGAACAGGTGGATCAGGGCCACTCTGTCCAAAACGAGCTGCACAGTGGAGCTAAGTATGATATGTTTGTTAATTAAAAAAAAAAAAAATTATCATTTACACTCACTTTAAAAGTCCTGTTTCTTTCCTGTTTTTATCTCTCTCTCTCTCTCTCTCTCTCTCTCTCTCTCTCTCTCTCTCTCTCTCTCTCTCTTCTATATGTATGAATATAGGCGGGGCCAGATTAAAAGCCTCATGGGCCTGGTGCTGAGGATTTTGGTGGCCCTTTTTTATGGAAATAAATAAAATGAAAATGCAAACAATTTGTCAAAATAAATTAGATATTGAAACAATGGGGGTGGGGTGAAAGAGAGAGTAGGGTGAGAGAGAGAGGTGAGAGAAAAAGGAAGGGTGAGAAAGAGAGAGGGGTCAAGAAAGAGAGAGGGGTGAAAGAAAGAGGAAGGGTGAGAGAGAGAGAGAGAGAGAGAGAGAGAGAGAGAGAGAGGGGTTAGAAAGAGAGAGATGAAAGAATGAGGAAGGGTGAGAAAGAGAGAGGGGGTGAGAAAGAGAGAGGAAGGGTGAGAAAGAGAGAGGGGTGAAAGAAAGAGGAAGGGTGAGAAAGAGAGAGAGGGGAGAGAAAGAGGTAAGGGTGAGAAAGAGAGAGGGGGGTGAGAAAGAGAGAGGAGGGGTGAGAAAGAGAGAGGAAGGGTGAGAAAGAGAGAGGGGTGAAAGTAAGAGGAAGGGTGAGAAAGAGAGAGGGGTGAGAAAGAGGGAAGGGTGAGAGAAAGAGAAAGGGTGAGAAAGAGAGAGGGGTGAGAGAGAGAGGGGGGTGAGACAAAGGAATGGTGAGAAAGACTGAGGGGTGAGAGAGAGAGCAAGGGTGAAAAAGAGAGAGAGAGAGAGAGAGAGGAAGGGTGAGAGAGAGAGAGGAAGGGTGAGAAAGAGAGAGGGGTGAGAAAGAGAGAGGAAGGGCGAGAAAGAGCAAGGGTGAGAAAGAGAGAGGGGTGAGAGAAAGAGGAAGGGTGAGAAAGAGAGAGGGGTGAGAGAGAGAGAGGGGTGAGACAAAGGAATGGTGAGAAAGACTGAGGGGTGAGAGAGAGAGAGCAAGGGTGAGAAAGAGAGAGGGGGGAGAGAGAGAGAGGAAGGGTGAGAGAGAGAGGAAGGGTGAGAAAGAGAGAGGAAGGGTGAGAAAGAGAGAGGGGTGAGAAAGAGAGAGGAAGGGTAAGAAAGAGAGAGGAAGGGTAAGAAAGAGAGGGGTGAGAAAGAGAGAGGGGTGAGAAAGAGAGAGGGTGAGAAAGAGAGAGGGGTTGCACACAGAGCAGGGCTGAGCAGCATTAGTGACCACTGGGTTGGGCCTATCCTAAGGAAGGGGCCTGGAGCTGCAGCTCCAATATAGGGATGTGGTGCCTTTGATTATCCAACTTCCAGCAAATTACAATATTTAAGGGTTTGACAAAGACTTCTGGACCGTTGTCTTAGCATCACCCCTTAGACAGGACCTTCCCCAGTATAGGGATTAGGCTAAGGTGACCAGATTTTTAAAATGAAATCCGGGGACATATTTTTTCTTTACTAGTAATGGCAACAATCAGCGCTCTCTGTCCGTCGCCGCCCGCTTCACAGCCTCTCAAGTCTTACTTTTCGGGCCCCGGCTACTACTGGATGGGGAGCGGAGGAAGATCCCTCCGCCAGGGAAGGTAAGGAGATGAGCCAAGGTAGAAGAACATGCAAGCGGAGCTGAATGGGCATGCGCCCGAAACTGAAGAAATATTCCCTCCGCTCCGACCAGCACATGATCATCAGAAAAGGGAACAGATAATGGGAAAAATACAACCCCCCTATGCTTTTAATTCTGCACTGATTGTCTTTGAAATTGCCCCTGCCCCCTATTTAAAGGGGTTGTAAAGGAAAAAAATGTTTTCATAATAAGCATCCTTTACCTGCAGACATTCCTCTTTTCACTTCCTCATTGTTCGTTTTTGCTCAGAAGTTGCTCTATTTCTTCTCTGTTCTGTTCACTTCCTGCTTGTCTGATTGTTACTGACCACCGTGAAGGGAGGCTTTACTGCGGTGGTCAGTGACGTGCTCGCCCCCTCCTGGGAACTACATCTGTGCGGCAGGACGCTCTCTACGTGTTAGAGACTTCAAGGAGGTGTGAATTACTGGGCGAGCCGCAATTCATACTGGGAAATGTAGTTCTTACATGAACGAGCGCCGCAAATCAGGAAGTGAATGAGAGAACAGAAACTAGAACGCCGGAGGTGATATAGATGAAGGAATTTAATAGGTATTTACTTGTTTTTTAACATAATCATTACACTATTCTGTCTGTCTACCTTGCAGACATTCATTTTAGGCAAAAAATTTCTTTCCTTTAGTGACCCTTTAATCCAATCTGGGGACAAAACCAGGGACAGACTTGGTCCGGGGACAGTGTCCTCAATCAGGGGACTGTCCCCTGAAACTGGGGATGTCTGGTCACCCTAGATTAGGTCATTCACTGGTCCGCTTGTTTATTACCAATTGTCTACATTCCTCTACAACTGTTACACATACTTGAAGTGTTTATTACTATTTCCATTCATTGGTTGTTTTATTATTATGTATCATTGCAATAAATATTCCCTGCCAGCCTCAGTGTGGCATTGCCGGGAAGTTCGTTGAGAATCTGGAACCAGAAGGCCTAAACATCAGCGGCTCCTTCGGGGGTAGGTACTAGGGGTTTTTGCCTTTTGCCAGGGCCCCTTAGTGTATAAAGTTCAGAGAATGCAACATGTCTTTGAAGTGGAAAACATCAGTCTCCAGGGTCCTAAAGTAGCAAAGACAGCTGTGGACTCTTTTGGCTTCTCCCGTATGGCAGTAGAAGAAGAAGGATGGTAGAAAGCAGCTGAGCCCAGACGCCTTTGCTGGTGTCCCTGCGGAAAACGATACACTCCTTAATTTGAACTTGTAACCCATTTAAAACTTTTAAAAGAGCAAGTCCTGTGTAATAGTAGACCCCCAAAATGTCCGCTATTACTTTATTAAAGCGGAACTAAAAACTGTATCTGAGCTCCACAAACTAAAAACTCTATTTAACCTCTTCCATACCTGCCCATTGTCATATGACGTCCGCGGGAAAACTCTGGTATTGTATTTACGCTACGCCGCCGCAACTTACAGGAGCAAGTGCAGTATTCACAAAGCACTTGCTCCGTAAGTTGCGGCGGCGTAGCATAAATGGGGCCGGCGTAATCCTGCGTAATTCAAATGTGACCTGACGTGATTTACAAACGGCGCATTCGCCGTCCGTGTACATATCCCAGTGTGCTTCAAATGACGTCGGAAGGACGTCATTGGTTTCGACGTGAACGTAAATTACATCCAGCCCTATTCGCGAACGACTTACGCAAACGACGCAAAAAATTCAAATTTCGAAGCGGGAACGACGTCCATACTTAACATTGGCTGCGCCACCTAATAGCAGGAGAAACGTTACGCCGAAAAAGCCTTACGTAAACAACGTAAAAAACTACCCCCGGGCGCACGTACGTTTGTGAATCGGCGTAACTAGGTAATTTCCATACTCTACGCCGAAAACGACGGGAGCGCCACCTAGCGGCCAGCGTGAGAATGCACCCTAAGATACGACGGCGTAAGAGACTTATGCCAGTCGTATCTTAGGCTAATGTCGGCGTATCTTGCTTTCTGAATACAGAAAGAAGATACGCCGGCGCAGATTTGAATTTACGCGGCACATCTATGGATACGCCGGCGTAATTTCTCTCTGAATCCGGGCCTCTGTCCCTCCAGGTGAGCGTCATATGACGTCCTTGGCTTCCAGCGGCCATAGGGGGTGCGCCGCGTCACCAAGGAGCCGATGCACGTGCCCGGGGGCCGCGATGTCCGCCGGCCACACGCGATCTCTCCCCACAGAGCAGGAACGTGGATCTGTGTGTGTAAACACACAGATCCACGTCCATTTCAGGGGAGAGGAGACAGATCGTGTGTTCCCATTATATAGGAACACCGATCAGTCTCCTCCCCTAGTCAGTTCCATCCCCCCACAGTTAGAACACACAGTGAGGAAACACATTTAACCCCTTGATCGCCCCCCTAGTGTTAACCCCTTCCCTGCCAGTGACATTTATACAGTAATCAGTGGCTATTTTTAGCTCTGATCACTGTATAAATGTCAATGGTTTCAGAAAATGTCAAAAGTGTCCGATGTGTCCGATGTGTCACAATAAAAATCAGAGATCACCGCCATTACTAGTAAAAAAAAAAAATAATAATAAAAATGCCATAAATCAATAACCTTTTTTGTAGACACTATAACTTTTGCGCAAACCAATCAATATACGCAATTTTTTTTTACCAAAAATATGTAGAAGAATACATATCGGCCTAAACTGAGAAAAAAAAAAACGTTTTTTAAAAAATAAATTTGGGATATTTATTATAGCAAAAAGTAAAAGATATTGTTGTTTTTTTCAAAATTGTCGCTCTTTTTTTGTTTATAGCGCAATAAATTAAAACCGCAGAGAGAGACTGAGAGACAGAGAGAGAGAGAAAGAGAGGGGGGAGAATGAGAAAGAAAAAGAGGGGGGAGAGAGAGAGAGAAAGAGAGAATGAGAGAGAGGGGGAGAGACACAGAGAGAGAAAGACAAGGATGAAGAGAGAATGAGAGAGAGGGGGGGAGACACAGAGAGAGAGAGAGAGAGAGAGAGAGAGAGAGAAAGGGAGGAAGAGAGAATGAGAGAGAGGGGGAGAGACAGAGAGAGAGAGAGAGAGAGAGGGAGGATGAGAGAGAGGGGGAGAGCCACAGAGAGAGAGAGGAAGAGAGAATGAAAGAGAGGGGGAGAGACACAGAGAGAGAGAGAGGGAGAGGAAGAGAGAATGAGAGAGGGGGGAGAGACACAGAGAGAGAGAGGGAGGAAGAGAGAATGAGAGAGAGGGGGAGAGACACAGAGAGAGAGAGAGAAAGGGGGGAAGAGAGAATGAGAGAAAGTGGGAGAGACACAGAGAGAGAGGGAGAGAGAATGAGAGAGAGGGGGAGAGACACAGAGAGAGAGAGAGAGAGAGAGAGAGAGAGGGAGAGAGAGAGAGAGAGAGAGAGGGAGGAAGAAAGAGAGAATGAGAGAGAGGGGGAGAGACACAGAGAGAGAGAGAGGAAGAGAGAATTAGAGAGAGGGGGAGAGACACAGAGAGAGAGAGAGAGGAAGAGAGAATGAGAGAGAGGGGGAGAGACACAGAGAGAGAGAGGAAGAGAGAATGAGAGAGAGGGGGAGAGACACAGAGAGAGAGAGAGGAAGAGAGAATTAGAGAGAGGGGGAGAGACACAGAGAGAGAGAGAGAGAGAGAGAGAGAGAGAGAGAGAGAGAGAGAGAGAGAGGAAGAGAGAATGAGAGAAAGGGGGAGAGACACAGAGAGAGAGAGGAAGAGAGAATGAGAGAGAGGGGGAGAGACACAGAGAGAGAGAGAGAGAGAGAGAGAGGAAGAGAGAATGAGAGAGAGGGGGAGAGACACAGAGAGAGAGAGAGAGAGAAGGAGGAAGAGAGAATGATAGAGAGGGGGAGAGACACAGAGAGAGAGAGAGAGGAAGAGAGAATGAGAGAGAGGGGGAGAGACACAGAGAGAGAGAGGAAGAGAGAATGAGAGAGAGGGGGAGAGACACAGAGAGAGAGAGAGGAAGAGAGAATTAGAGAGAGGGGGAGAGACAGAGAGAGAGAGAGAGAGAGATAGAGAGAGAGAGAGAGAGAGGAAGAGAGAATGAGAGAAAGGGGGAGAGACACAGAGAGAGAGAGGAAGAGAGAATGAGAGAGAGGGGGAGAGACACAGAGAGAGAGAGAGAGAGAGAGAGAGAGAGAGAGAGAGGAAGAGAGAATTAGAGAGAGGGGGAGAGACACAGAGAGAGAGAGAGGAAGAGAGAATGAGAGAGAGGGGGAGAGACACAGAGAGAGAGAGAGAGAGAAGGAGGAAGAGAGAATGATAGAGAGGGGGAGAGACACAGAGAGAGAGAGAGAGAAGGAGGAAGAGAGAATGATAGAGAGGGGGAGAGACACAGAGAGAGAGAGAGAGAGAGAGAGAGAGAGAAGGAGGACGAGAGAATGAGAGAGAGAGAGGGGGAGAAACACAGAGAGAGAAGGAGGAAGAGAGAATGAGAGAGAGGGGGAGAGACACACAGAGAGAGAGAGAGAGGGGGGGAGGAAGAGAGAATGAGAGAGAGGGGGAGAGACACAGAGAGAGAGAGAGAGAGAGAGAGAGAAGGAGGAAGAGAGAGAGGGGGAGAGACACAGAGAGAGAGAGAGAGAGAAGGAGGAAGAGAGAGAGGGGGAGAGAAACAGAGAGAGAGAGAAGGAGGAAGAGAGAATGAGAGAGAGGGGGAGAGACACAGAGAGAGAGAGAGAGAATGAGAGAGAGGGGGAGAGACACAGAGAGAGAGAGAGAGAATGAGAGAGAGGGGGAGAGACACAGAGAGAGAGAGAGAGAGAAGGAGGAAGAGAGAATGAGAGAGAAGGGGAGAGACAGAGAGAGAGAGAGAGAGAGAGAGAGAGAAGGAGGAAGAGCGAATGAGAGAGAGGGGGAGAGACACACAGAGAGAAAGAGGAAGAAAAGAAAGAAAGGGATAGAAATAAAAAGAGGGAGGAAGAGAGAAAGAAGGAGAGAGGGAGGGAGAGAGACATTTTCAATTACTGTCCGGACATAAGAGTTTCTTCTTCCTCACCTCATGCAGCATGCAGAGCAGCTCCATGTCACAACACTGGAAGCCCAGACAGCGCACTGATTGGCTGTGATGCAGTGCAGCCTGCCTCCTGCTACCTTTAATAGGTAGCTGCAGTTTGCTTTTAGATCTGTCCCAGCCCACCCAGCTTACTATGTAGGAGGGCCGGGATGACACGGAGACCATCCGCACACAGCACCTGGGTGATGGCGGGGCGGTGTGGCTTTTTTTTTTATGGGGGATCAGACCTCCTGTCACAGTCTGCCCCTGCCTGGGACAAAGACTATTTTTCAGGATTTTGCCCAGGACATGCTCAGACTGGGGCATAGGTCTGAATTCCGTGAATGTCCCGGGCAAGTCAGGACTGTTGGCAACTATGGTATACTGATGGGGATGCTCATGTAAGGAAGGAATCTGACGGGGATTCTGATGTAGGAGAGATTTAAGTTTTTACCTGGAATTTCTGTGCTTTGTTTTACTGTAGATTTTTTTCTGTCTTGTTTATTTTCATATCAAGCTAATTACAACAAAAAAAACCTCCTAAAACATTCTAATTCATTGAACTTTGATTTTTCATTTATAAAAGTGATTTTCTGGCTCGGAAATATTTGTAAATGATACAATATGGCTCTATACTGAAAAGATTCTGTACAGTACTCCCTGATTTATATCAACCTGCCAGGGGAGGTCAGAACTTTAATTTAGTTGTCAGAAGCCAAAAATTTGTAAATAGTCCCCTCTCTATCCCTGACCCCTGCCACTGAATTTAGAGGCCCGGTGGACTTTTAATATAAGTGCTGGGAGCCAGGAAGGGCAGATTACTGTGTGTGCACAAATAGTGACGTGTGGCCCTCGGACCTCGGGGAACATTGATTAGAGTAATAGCATTGATCTCTACTAGCCTCATGTAATATGTCCCCAGTTTCGTATTGTCTTCTGCAGCATATCCCCACCAACAATGTATCCTGTCCTCACTCTCTGACCCTCATTTCCTCTATTAGGTCTGCAGTCTCTGACAGTCCTCTCCAGCATTACATATATATTGATCATTATGTGTGGCCTTTTGGTGATGTCAGAGGCCCCCTTTAGTTCATTGAATTAGACCAGTGGTCTCCAAACTGCAGCCCTTTGTTTGCCTTAATCTGGCCTTTGGAGTACTTCCTCCCACTGATACAAGACGCTATTCCTACCACCGACATCAATGGTGGGGCACTATTCCTCCCACTAACACCAATGATGGGGCACTATTCCTCCCACTGACACCAATGATGGGGCACTATTCCTCCCACTAACACCAATGATGGGACACTATTCCTACTACCAGTGGCGGCTGGTGCTCAAAATTTTTGGGGGGGCGCAAACGAAAAAAAAAAAAATTGCAGCCTCACTGTGCCCATCACATGCAGCCACTGTGCCATCAAACGCAGCCACTGTGCCATGCCACCAAATGCAGCCACTGTGCCATCAATTGTCACCACTGTGCCATGCCATCAAACAGCAACTGTGCCATGCCACCAAATGCAGCCACTGTGCCATCAATTGTCACCACTGTGCCATGCCATCAAACAGCAACTGTGCCATCAATTGTCACCACTGTGCCATGCCATCAAACGCAGCCACTGTGCCATCAATTGTCACCACTGTGCCATGCCATCAAACGCAGCCACTGTGCCATCAATTGTCACCACTGTGCCATGCCATCAAACGCAGCCACTGTGCCATCAATTGTCACCACTGTGCCATGCCATCAAACGCAACCACTGTGCCATCAATTGTCACCACTGTGCCATGCAACACAGCAACTGTGCCATCAATTGTCACCACTGTGCCATGCCATCAAACGCAGCCACTGTGCCATCAATTGTCACCACTGTGCCATACCATCAAACGCAGTCACTGTGCCATCAATTGTCACCACTGTGCCATGCCATCAAACGCAGCCACTGTGCCCCTCAACTGTTGCCACTGTGCCAATTGTCACCAATGTGCCCTTTAATTGTCACCACTGTGCCCCATGATGCCACTGTGCCCATTGTCACCACTGTGCCCCATGATGCCACTGTGCCCATTGTCACCTCTGTGCCCTTTGTCACCACTGTGCCCCATGATGCCACTGTGCCAATTGTCACCTCTGTGCCCTTTGTCACCACTGTGCCCCATGATGTCACTGTGCCCCTTTCCCTGTAAAAAGCACTTACCTGAGGATTCCATGTGCTCCCTCGATGTCTTCTGCCGCTGTGGTGAAGCTTCAGCCAATCAGGTTCCTGATAAGCAGAATCCGGGAACCTGATTGGCTGAAACGGCCGTTTGTCTTATACAATGAGCGCAGATTGCCTGCGCTCAGAGTATAGACAGCTGAGAGCCGGAGAAAAGCCTATCAGAGCCGCTGGCTTTGATAGGCAGTTCCCCTCAGGCAACCAGCTGCCGCTATTCGTGTAACCGTCGTCCCGCATCCGGTTATCTGAATAGACCAGGCAGCGCTGGCAACCAACAATAACATACATTTGTGCATTTATGCACGAATGTGTGTTATTTGTTTGCGAGAGGGGGTGGCGCTGCAGCGCCCTCTATAGACGGCCGCCAGAACTGCGGCTAAAATGTCAAAATGACATTTTAGCCGAATAAAAGTTCTTAAAGGGCCGGGTTTTTTTGTAAAAAATTTTTGTGACTGTGGGAGGGGGGGGGCGGCGCCCGTGGGTCCCTATGGACGGGCCGCCACTGCCTACTACCGACACCAATGATGGGTCACTATTCCTACTACCGACACCAATGATGGGTCACTATTCTTACTACCGACACCAATGATGAAGACACTATTCCAACCACCGACACCAATGATGGGACACTATTTCTCCCACTGACACCAATGATGGGTTACTATTTCTCCCACTGACACCAATGATGGGACACTATTCCTCCCACTGACACCAATGATGGGACACTTTTCCTCCCGCTGACACCAATGATGGGACACTATTCCTCCCGCTGACACCAACGATGGGACACTATTCCTCCCACTGACACCAACAATGGGACACTATTCCTCCCGCTGAAACCAATGATGGGTCGCTATTCCCCCCCACTGACACCAATAATGGGACACTATTCCTCCCACTGACACAAATGATGGGACACTATTCCTCCCACTAACACCAATGATGGGTCACTATTCTTACCACTGACACCAATTATGGGACACTATTCTGCCCACTAAC
Source organism: Rana temporaria (assembly GCF_905171775.1). Lineage (NCBI taxonomy): Eukaryota > Metazoa > Chordata > Amphibia > Anura > Ranidae > Rana > Rana temporaria. The sequence continues at coordinate 21,335,017 of NC_053491.1, read as the reverse complement.
ACCAATGATGGGACACTATTTCTCCCACTGACACCAATGATGGGTCGCTATTCCCCCCACTGACACCAAGCCAGGACAATTTCTACCCCCAATGGCCACGGTCCACCCCCCCAACATCTGAAAGACAGTAAACTGGCCTTTTGTTTAGAAAGTTTGGAGACCCCTGGCTCAGATGGCTGTAAGAAAGACAATATCATCTGACCACTAAAATACATTTTGGTAAAGAATCTGTCTCCTAGTATTACATTGTTTAATTTATGGGGGAGGAAAAAGAGCAGAGCAGGCCGACATCCCACATACGTCTGATCCCGGTGCTAACAGGAGTGGTCAGCTGAAAAATAAACCCTGTAAATGACTTCTTCCCCCGGGGGAGGGTCAGGTGGGGAAGTCGGCTGTTTTACAGCGAAATCAATGAAATATTTATTAGGATGCATGCAGGGACAGCGAGTCAGATCATTTAGAATCCCATAGAATTGGCTCACAAGACTCCTGATGACCATGCTGGAGGATGAACTTTTCGCCGTCCTCACTTGTCCTGCCTGTAAGCATTAAATCGCTGTCACATCCTACGTATCGCTTGGTTTATCAGGCGGGGAGATGAGCTCAGTGCAAGCGCTACCTTATTTATCACCAATCTAAATTCTGTATGAGTGTTTAATATATTTAAGAGGATAATATAAACCGGGATAAGCACTCAGATGCAAGCATGCGTCCTTATACATGTTCAGATTTCTGGAAAGCAGCTGCAGTATCTTTACTTACCACTAGATGGCTCAGGTGAGCACTTATGTTTTTTTTTAACCACTTTAAGACCTTTTCTGGAACCTTTTGTTTACAAGATTAGTTGGGCCAGATTCAGTAAGAATTGCCCTTTTTTTACAGAGGCGCAGGGCAACGATTTTGCCCTGCGCACCCCGCAATTTTTTTGCGCTGCCCTCGATTCACGGAGCAGAAGCTCCGTAAATTGCGCGGGCGCGCCGGCAAAATGCGCAATCCCGTAGGGGGCGGGAATCATTTAAATTAGGCGCGTTCCCGCGCCGATCGTAGAGCGCATGCTCCGTCGGGAAACTTTCCCGACGTGCATTGCGGCAAATGACGTCGCAAGGACGTCATTTGCTTCAAAATGAACGTGAATGGCGTCCAGCGCCATTCACGATTCACTTATGCAAACTACGTAAAATTCAAATTTCGCGACGCGGGAACGATGGGTATACGTAACATGGGCTGCCCCTGCTAATAGCAGGGGCAGCCTTGCGCGAAAACCGCCGTACGTAAACGACGTAAATTGCGTACGCAGGGCTCGCGCAATGTTGTGAATCGGTGTTAGTATGCAATTTGCATACTATACGCTGAGCACAACGGGAACGCCACCTAGCGACCATCGCAAGAATGCAGCCTAAGATATGCGGGCATAAGAGCCTTATGCCGCGCAGATCTAAGGCTGCAGTCGGCGTAACGAGGTTCCTGAATCAGGAGCACTCGTTACGCTGGGGCAAGTAAGCAATTGCGCTGCATAACCTATGGTTACACAGGCGCAATTGCTTCTTGAATCCACCCCAGTGTTTTTTGCTAGAACATTACTTAGAACCCCCAAATATTATATATATATATATATATATATATATATATATATATATATATATATATATATATATATATATATATATATATACACACATATATATATAGATCTATATATATATATATAAAAAATATATATATATATATATATATATATATATATATATATACTTTCGCAGTGCCTTGCGAAAGTATTCGGCCCCCTTGAACTTTGCGACCTTTTGCCACATTTCAGGCTTCAAACACAAAGATATAAAACTGTAATTTTTTTTTTGAAGAATCAACAACAAGTGGGACACAATCATGAAGTGGAACGAAATGTATTGGATATTTCAAACTGTTTTAACAAATAAAAAACTGAAAAATTGGGCGTGCAAAATTATTCAGCCCCCTTAAGTTAATACTTTGTAGCGCCACCTTTTGCTGCGATTACAGCTGTAAGTCGCTTGGGGTATGTCTCTATCAGTTTTGCACATCGAGAGACTGAGATTTTTGCCCATTCCTCCTTGCAGAACGGCTCGAGCTCAGTGAGGTTGGATGGAGAGCGTTTGTGAACAGCAGTTTTCAGTTCTTTCCACAGATTCTCGATTGGATTCAGGTCTGGACTTTGACTTGGCCATTCTAACACCTGGATATGTTTATTTGTGAACCATTCCATTGTAGATTTTGCTTTATGTTTTGGATTGTCTTGTTGGATGACAAATCTCCGTCCCAGTCAGTGGCGGCTGGTGCTCAACATTTTTGGGGGGCGCAAACGAAAAAAAAAAAAAATTGCAGCCTCACTGTGCCCATCACATGCAGCCACTGTGCCATCAAACGCAGCCACTGTGCCATGCCACCAAATGCAGTCACTGTGCCATCAATTGTCACCACTGTGCCATGCCATCAAACACAGCAACTGTGCCATCAATTCATATTGTACAATTGAGTTCCTGATAACCAGAATCCGGGAACCTGATTGGCTGAAACGGCCGTTTGTCTTATGTAAGGACCGCAGATTGCCTGCGCTCAGAGTATAGACAGCTGAGAGCCGGAGAAAAGCCTATCAGAGCCGCTGGCTTTGATAGGCAGTTCCCCTCAGCCAACCAGCTGCCGCTATTCGGGTAACCGGCGTCCCGCATCCGGTTATCTGAATAGACCAGGCAGCGCTGGCAACCAACAATAACATACATTTGTGCATTTATGCACGAATGTGTGTTATTTGCGAGAGGGGGTGGCGCTGCAGCGCCCTCTATAGACGGCCGCCAGAACTGCGGCTAAAATGTCAAAATGACATTTTAGCCGAATAAAAGTTCTTAAAGGGCCGTTTTTTTTTTCTTTTTTTTTTGTGACTGTGGGAGGGGGGGCGGCGCCCGTGCGTCCCTATGGACGGGCCGCCACTGGTCCCAGTCTCAGGTCTTTTGCAGACTCCATCAGGTTTTCTTCCAGAATGGTCCTGTATTTGGCTCCATCCATCTTCCCATCAATTTTAACCATCTTCCCTGTCCCTGCTGAAGAAAAGCAGGCCCAAACCATGATGCTGCCACCACCATGTTTCACAGTGGGGATGGTGTGTTCAGGGTGATGAGCTGTGTTGCTTTTATGCCAAACATAAAGTTTTGCATTGTTGCCAAAAAGTTTGATTTTGGTTTCATCTGACCAGAGCACCTTCTTCCACATGTTCGGTGTGTCTCCCAGGTGGCTTGTGACAAACTTTAAACAACACTTTTTATGGATATCTTTAAGAAATGGCTTTCTTCTTGCCACTCTTCCATAAAGGCCAGATTTGTGCAGTATACAGGGACTGATTGTTGTCCTATGGACAGAGTCTCCCACCTCAGCTGTAGATCTCTGCAGTTCATCCAGAGTGATCATGGGCCTCTTGGCTGCATCTCTGATCAGTCTTCTCCTTGTATGAGCTGAAAGTTTAGAGGGACGGCCAGGTCTTCGTAGATTTGCAGTGGTCTGATACTCCTTCCATTTCAATATTATCGCTTGCACAGTGCTCCTTGGGATGTTTAACCACTTCCATACCAGGCACTTACGCACCTTCCCGCCCAAGCCAATTTTCAGCTTTCAGCATTGTCGCACTTTGAATGGCAATTGCGCGGTCGGGCGACGTGGCTCCCAAACAAAATTGGCGTCCTTTTTTCCCCACAAAAAGAGCTTTCTTTTGGTGGTATTTGAACGCCTCTGCAATTTTTTTTTTGCGCAATAATTAAAAAAAGACTGAATATTTTGAAAAAAAAATACGTTTTTATTTTTTTCTGTAAATTTTTTTGTAAATAAGTACGTTTTCTCTTTCAATTACGGGCACTGATATAGCGGCACTGATGGGCACCGATGAGATGGCACTGATGGACATCGATGAGGTAGTACTGACGGGCACAGATGAGGTGGCACCGATTGGCGGCGCTGGTATGCGGCACTGATGGACACACATAGGCGGAACTGATGGGCACACATAGGCGGCACTGATAGGCACACATAGGCGGCACTGATGGGCACTCATGGGCGGCACTGATGGGCACTCATGGGCAGGACTGGGCACTCATAGGCGTCACAGATGGGCACTCATGGGCGGCACTTATGGGTAGCACTGATGGATACTTATGGGTGGCACAGATGGGCACTGATAGGTGGGCACTGGGCATGGATGGGTACTGTGGGGTGGCACTGATGGACACTGTGGGGTGGCACTGATGGACACTGTGGGGTGGCACTGATGGACACTGTTGGGCAGCACTGATCTACCCATGTTGCCAGTCAGTGCCCATTTGTGGCCACTGATTGGCATCTTTTTTTTTTTTTTAAAGCTTTTTTTTTTTTTTTCAAGACTTTTTTTTTTGCCCTTCCCTTTGGGCTTCCCTGGTGGTCCATGTGGCGATCCGAGGGGGGGCTGCGCTGATAAACAATCAGCGCGAACCCCCCCTGTCAGGAGAGCCACCGATCGGCTCTCCTCTACTCGCGTCTGTCAGACGCGAGTGAGGAAGAGCCATCAACGGCTCTTCCTGTTTACATCGTGATCAGCCGTGATTGGACACGTGGTAAAGAGCCTCCGCCGGAGGCTCTTTACCGAAATCGGAGATGCAGGGTGTCAGACTGACACCCCGCATCACCGATCGCCCGGGCGCGCGCGGCATGAAATCCTGCAGGACGTCCATGGACGTCAAAACCACTTCCCGGACGTAAATCGGCTATAGGCCGGGCGGGAAGTGGTTAAAGCTTGGGAAATCTTTTTGTATCCAAATCCGGCTTTAAATTTCTCCACAACAGTATCTCGGACCTGCCTGGTGTGTTCCTTGTTCTTCATGATGCTCTCTGCGCTTTAAACGGACCTCTGAGACTATCACAGTGCAGGTGCATTTATACGGAGACTTGATTACACACAGGTGGATTCTATTTATCATCATTAGTCATTTAGGTCAACATTGTATCATTCAGAGATCCTCACTGAACTTCTGGAGAGAGTTTGCTGCACTGAAAGTAAAGGGGCTGAATAATTTTGCACGCCCAATTTTTCAGTTTTTTATTTGTTAAAAAAGTTTGAAATATCCAATAAATTTCGTTCCACTTCATGATTGTGTCCCACTTGTTGTTGATTCTTCCAAAAAAATGACGCCCATTTGCACATTCTGTCGACGTACATCGTCGTGCGCCATTTGGGAACCGGTTAAATATCTCCATAGGAGAAGTTTTTTTATACAGGTTACCCGTTTAGACTCACTAACGATCACGGCAATGCCTCACATGTCTGGCTTGAACACCGTTTACATATGTGGGCGCAACTTACGTATGCGTTCGCTTCTGTGTGCGAGCACAGAGGGACGGGGCGCTTTAAAGTCCCATACTTCCCAATATGGTCATCTTCTCTAAGGTCAGTTATCATCTATATGGGCCGGTTCACATCAGGAGTTCGTTTCTGTGCCATTCACATGTAACTTTGGAGCAGTGCGATTTCAGCCCCTTCATTTAGATGGGCTAAAATTGCGCTGGACCGCAGGAAAAGTAGCCCATTAAAACATAGATGAGTGAGTTTGGGGTGAAGGAACTTGACTGGCCTGCACAGAGTCCTGACCTCAACCCGATAGAACACCTTTGTAATGAATTACAGTGGAGACTGCGAGCCAGGTCTTCTCGTCCAACATTAGTGCCTGACCTCACAAATGTGCTTCTGGAAGAATGGTCAAACATTCCCATAGACACACTCCTAAACCTTGTGGACAGCCTTCCCAGAAGAGTTGAAGCTGTTATAGCTGCAAAGGGTGGGCCAAATCAATGTTGTACCCTGCGGACTAAGCAGCGGCGGCTGGTGCTCAAAATTTTTGGGGGAGCCCAAACAAACAAAAAAAAAAAAAACATCAATTGCAGCCTCACCTTGCCCATCAATTGCCACCACTGTGCCCATCAAACGCAGCCACTGTGCCATAAAATTGATGCCACTGTGCCATAAAATTGTCGCCACTGTGCCATGCCATCAAACACAGCCACTGTGCCCATCAATTGTCGCCACTGTGCCCATCAATTGTCACCACTGTGCCATGCCATCAATTGTCCCACTGTGCCCATCAATTGTCACCACTGTGCCATGCCATCAATTGCCCACTGTGCCATGCCATTGTCACCACTGTGCCCATCAATTGTCGCCACTGTGCCATGCCAAACACAGCCACTGTGCCATCAATTGTCGCCACTGTGCCATGCCTAATTGATGCCACTGTGCCATAAAATTGTTGCCACTGTGCCATGCCATCAAACGCAGCCACTGTGCCCATCAATTGTCGCCACTGTGCCCATCAATTGTCACCACTGTGCCATGCCATCAATTGTCCCACTGTGCCCATCAATTGTCACCACTGTGCCATGCCATCAATTGTCCCACTGTGCCATGCCATTGTCACCACTGTGCCCATCAATTGTCGCCACTGTGCCATGCCAAACACAGCCACTGTGCCATCAATTGTCACCACTGTGTCATGCCATTGTCGCCACTGTGCCCATCAATTGTCACCACTGTGCCATGCCATTGTCGCCACTATTGCCCATCAATTGTTGCCACTGTGCCATGCCAAACGCAGCCACTGTGCCATGCCATTGTCGCCACTGTGCCCATCAATTGTTGCCAGTGTGCTATGCCAAACGCAGCCACTGTGCCATGCCATTGTGGCCACTGTGCCCATCAATTGCCGCCAGTTTGCCACGCCAAACGCAGCCACTGTGCCATGCCATTGTCGCCACTAATCGGAAAGCCGCTGGCTCTGATAGACACTTCCACAGCCAACCAGCTGCCGTTATTCAGATGGCTGGCGCTCTCAACAGGGGGCCGGCCATCTGAATAGTGGGCGGCAGCGGCGACAATACATAGATTCATGCAATGCACGAATCTATGTATTGTTTTTCAGTGGCGGTGCGAGAGCGAGAGGGGGCTGCGCTGTTGCGCCCTCTATGGACGCACCGCCACTGGGACTAAGACTGGGACGTGCTATTAAAGTTCCTGTGCGTGTAAAGGGAGGCGTCCCAATACTTTTGACAATATAGTGTATCTGTATCTTCTATGTATCTGTATCTCGGGGTTGAGCAGCACAAACTGCCAAAACGTTATTAGTAAATTTGCTTGAGTAACGAGCGGTGCGGCTCTCTGCGATACATGAAATGCTGGATGTTGGCTCGTTAGGCGGTACACTCGGGGATCGGTAAGGTGAATCGCTGCATTTTAAGATCATTGTTCTGCAATGATTTTTTCCGAGTCGCCTAACTACTCCTGGCACAGCAGGTGCGGAACAATGAGAGCGCGTCACCTTAAGGGACGATAGAACGCAGCAAACGGATCGCAAGGAATGATATTTTAGGGCTCTAAACTGCTTTTAGAAGCAAAATAATATTCCTGCACCTGGGGCTCCGGGATAATGTCTTGTGGTTGAGAAACTTACAAGCCAATAAAAACAAGCGCCACTTTGTTCTACATTCCGATCGCACATTACACGCTCCTTTAATAGACCGTTATTGGAAAACGCACGCCGTGGGGGTCATTCTATTTTATCTAGACTCTGTTTGATGGGTAATTCAGGGGCGATGAGGTCATAACGAAAGAGAGGTGCGTGTCCGTGGCTCGCCAAAAAAGTGAGTGTAAGCCCTCGTTCACGCTTGAAATCGCATGTCAGTGTGACTTCTGGCGTGACTTGGCTGACACCTGTGCGACTTCATGCACACATGTCTATGCACGTCGCACCTGAAATCGGCAAAAGTTAGCGCAGGAACTACTTTTTCAAATCGGCGCGGCGGTGCAATCCGGATTTTGCAGGTCTGTCCCGGGCACCTTCATTCCAGGACAATACAGTGTCCTTGAATGAAACTGACACAGCCACCCCCCCCCTGGCCAATCTGATGCTCCCAAAAAAGGCCGTCACATCGCTGCTTTACTCACTGACAGTGACTGGAGGAGCACAATCCCCGCCCCCTGCGTGTGATTGGAGAAATTATAAATCCCGCCTCTTGTGTCCAATCACTGTGCTGTGATTCGTTACAGCACAAGCTGATTTTTGGGAAGGGAGGGTGTCCCTGAATGGTAGTTTAAAAATGTGGTCACTCTAGTCTCTGGATCAGGATCGGACTTAGGTAAGTATTAGAGAGGGCTGCAGGGGGGGGGGGGGGGGGGGTTGCGGCACACTGAAGGTTTTTTCATCTTTATGCGTAGAATGCATGATGGTTAAAAACCTTCAGCCTTTACAATCACTTTAAATGACAAAAGTCACAAGGAAATCAAAAGCAAGTCTTTGGGGTCATAGCAGTGTGAACCAAGCCATACCGTCCTGCAGCGGGACCACCTTTTCACATGTTCTGCAGTGGCCCCCCCTTCCTGCTGTGTTGGGTCCCCCCCACAGTGGTGGAATTCCAGAGCCCAGTTGCAAGTGCGACCTTTGTGACCCTGGTTAAAATCTCCCTGAGGAAGCCACGTAACCCTGTGGCGACACGTGTAGGGGCGGAGCACAAGGACGGCATGGCGGCTGATCCCAAAGGCTGAACACCGAGTGGCTGGATCATGAACACAGGAGACTGAATGAAAGTAATACACCATCTGAAGTGTGTTAGAAACAGTACACCATGGAATGCACTGTAGATTTAGGCTACACTAAATGCAGAGTTCAGTATATATATATATATACTAGACTGTATGTATATATATATATATATATATATATATATATATATATATATATATATATATATATATATATATATATTAACCACTTGACCACTGGGCACGAAAACCCCCTTAATCACCAGACCAATTTTCAGCTTTCTGTGCTCTCACAATTTGAATGACAATTACTCAGTCATACAACATTGTACCCATCTGAAATTTTTGTCCTTTTTTTCCCACAAATAGAGCTTTCTTTTGGTGGTATTTGATCACCTCTGCGGTTTTTATTTTTTGCGCTATAAAAGAAAAAAGACTGAAAATTCTGTAAAAAAAAAAAAAAAAAAAATCTAGTTTCTGTCATATTAGCAGGTTATTTCTCACACACAGCATATGCATACTACAAATTACACCCCAAAACACATTCTGCTATTCCTCCCGAGTATAGCGATACCACATGTGTGCGACTTTTACACAGCGTGGCCACATAGAGAGGCCCAACATGCAGGGAGCACCATCAGGCGTTCTGGAGCACCCAGGCCAATTCTGACATTTCTCTCCTACATGTAAAAATCATCATTTATTTGCTAGATAATTACATTGAACCCCAAAACATTATATATGCTTTTTTTTCAAAGACCCTAGAGAATACAATGGCGGTTGTTGCAACTTTTTATCTTGCACGGTATTTTCGCAGCAATTTTTTGAACGCGTGTTTTTAAAAAAAAAACAGTTTTGTGCTTAAAAAAAAAAAAAAACAGTAAAGTTAGCCCAATGTTTTTGCATAATATGAAAGATGAAGTTACGCCGAGTAAATAGATACCCAACATGTCACCCTTCAAAATTGCACACGCTCGTGAAATTGCGCCAAACGTTGCTACTTAAAAATCCCCATAGGCGACGTATTGCAAGGTATTGGAGTATTGAGGGTATTGCGGAGTATTGGGGGGGTATTGCAGAGTATGGGGGGGTATTGCAGAGTATGGGGGGGGGTATTGCAGAGTATGGGGGGGGGTATTGCAGAGTATGGGGGGGTATTGCAGAGTATGGGGGGGGTATTGCAGAGTATGGGGGGGGTATTGCAGAGTATGGGGGGGGTATTGCAGAGTATGGGGGGGGTATTGCAGAGTATGGGGGGGGGGGGGTATTGCAGAGTATGGGGGGGGGGTATTGCAGAGTATGGGGGGGTATTGCAGAGTATGGGGGGGTATTGCAGAGTATGGGGGGGTATTGCAGAGTATGGGTGGGTATTGCAGAGTATGGGGGGGGGGGTATTGCAGAGTATGGGGGGGTGGGTATTGCAGAGTATGGGGTGGGGTATTGCAGAGTATGGGGTGGGGTATTGCAGAGTATGGGGTGGGGTATTGCAGAGTATTGCACTCATCATTATTTTTATTTTGCAGAGTATTGCGCAGGGATGGCTGGATCTGTGACTGCAATTGTCACAGATCCAGCCCACAGTGCGGCGGCTGCTGCTGCCGCCCGATCCCCCCCCCCCCCCCTCTCCTCTCACACTGTACCGAACGGTACAGAGAGGAGAGGGAGGAACCGGCGTCATTACATGACGCCGGTTTGTTTACAAGTGATCGCGCCGTCCATTGGACGGCGCGATCACGTGGTAAGGAGCCGCTTCCATTGGCTCCTTACCGCGATCCGTGTTGCTGCGGGTCCCGTGGACCCGCCGAGCGCCGGTGATCGCGTGTGCGCGCCCGCTCGGGCGCGCAATTGTGACTCTCTGGGAGGACGTATATTGACGCCCTCCTAGAGTTAGGTAACCGCCTTGTAGCCGTATTTCGGCTATAGGGCGGTTACCAAGTAGTTAAAGCGGATGTGCCACGGGAAAAATATATTAAAAGCCAGCAGATACAAATACTGCAGCTGCTGACTTTTAATATAAGGACACTTACCTGTCCTGGAGTCCAGCGCCGATCGCAGCAGATGACGAGCCGATCGCTCGTCACCCTGCTGCTCCCCCCTCCATCCTCGGTGAGGGAACCAGGAAGTGAAGCGCTCCGGCTTCACTGCCCGGTTCCCTACGGCGCATGCGCGAGTCGCGCTGCGCCCGCCGATTGGCTCCCACTGTGTGCTGGGAGCCGAGTGTTCCTAGCATACAACGGGGGACGGACGGGAAGGAAGGAAAAAACCCGTCCTTTGCCCGTATCGTAGGGCCGGAAGTGGGTGCAGATACCTGTCTGTAGACAGGTATCTGCACCCCCCTCCCCCCTGAAAGGTGTCAAATGTGACACCGGAGGGGGGGAGGGTTCCGATCAGCGGGACTCCACTTTAGAGTGGAGATCCGCTTTAATATACTGCCTGTACTAACTGAATATAGAGTAAAAACTGAATATACAGTATAGTCTATGCTGGGTCCTTTGGGGGCTTCCAGATTCTGATAACCACTCCACCTGCATTCCACCTCAACCACCGGCCAGGGTAAGATGGGGACAAGGTGCTTTGGGGTGGGGGATTAGAGTCAATTTTAAATGTGATTTCCCCCTTTTTTCTTTAGAAATTTATTTTTTGCTGCAGCATGTTCTATACATGGTACACATGCGCCACTTTACAGGCAGACTAATGCCCCGTACAATCGTACGGAAAATGCTGCTTTCGAAACGATCGTACGATAATCGGATCATTAGTACAGCGCTTCCGAGAGCCGATCAGGACAGTTCATCCGATTTTATTTATCGGACATGCACGAAAAAAAATTTCGTACGATGCCAGATCGTCCGATTTTCGTATAATCAGTACAGCTGTCGTTCGAAAATGCAATACAAATGCATTACAACACATGACATCACTTCCGATTTTTTATTCTGCCGTACGAGAATTTTCGTGACTTTAGTAAACTCATCAGATTCGACGTGAGATTAGCATACAAAAAAAAAAGGACGATCATATGTCCGATAATCGGATCGTGTGTACCGGGCATAAGGGGACACCCCAGGCACTATATTTAGAGGAATTTTTCATTTTTATTGTTGCACTTTAAGCATAATTATAATCACTGCTCCTGAAAAAACGATAATTTTTAAAAACATTTTTTGCATTGATACATGTCCCCAAAGGCCGTAACCGAACCCCCATAATCCTAATATGGCCAATAAGCCTCCGAAGCTCCGAGACCGTGGGACCCGCGGACCTGATCGCCGCTGGGGTCCCGCGATCGCTCCCCGGAAATAAAGAACGGGGAGAGCCACGTGTAAACACGGCTTCCCCGTGCTTCACTGTGGCGGCTGCATCGATCATGTGATCCCTTTTATAGGGAGACACAATCGATAAAGTCACTCCTACAGCCACACCCCCCTACAGTTGTAAACACACACTAGGTGAAACCTAACCCCTTCAGCGCCCCCTGTGGTTAACTCCCAAACTGCAACTGTCATTTTCACAATAAAGAATGCATTTAAATGCATTTTTTGCTGTGAAAATGACAATGGTCCCAAAAATGTGTCAAAATTGTGCGAAGTGTCCGCCATAATGTTGCAGTAACGAAAAAAATCGCTGATCGCCGCCATTAATAGTAAAAACAAAATCATAAAAATGCAATAAAACTATCCCCTATTTTGTAAACGCTATAAATTTTGCGCAAACCAACCGATAAACGCTTATTGCGATTTTTTTTTTTACCAAAAATATGTAGAAGAATACATATCGGCCTAAACTGAGGAAAACATTATTTTTTTTTATATATTTTTGGGGGATATTTATTATAGCAAAAAGTAAAAAATATTGAATTTTTTTCAAAATTGTCGCTCTATTTTTGTTTATAGCGCAAAAAATAAAAACCGCAGAGGTGATCAAATACCACCAAAAGAAAGCTCTATTTGTGGGAAAAAAAGAACGCCAATTTTGTTTGGGAGCCATGTCGCACGACCGCGCAATTGTCAATTAAAGCGACGCAGTCCCGAATCGCAAAAAGGGGCCTGGTCCTTTACCTGCATTTTGGTCCGGAGCTTAAGTGGTTAAAAAAAAATTGAACAACAAGTTATGAAAATTTAAATTTTTTAACACAAATTCCACTGGAGAATAGGCAACTTTTAGTGTCGTCTCTAACCTTAGACGTGATTGCTGGTTTGTTTTATGGTTTGATTTTGAAAAATAGAAAAACCAAAAAGGTGCTTCTCTTCCCGAAATGGCTTTTTTCCCCTCCTCCTTCACACTCTTCTAATGGATGTACATTTTCGAGGCTGTGCCCTCCGGCTCGGGAAGACCCTGAAGTAAAGCAGATGACATACGCGGAGTCATTCTCCATGCTTCTTAGATACACCTACAAGCTCTTCAAATTGAATACCGCTCAGAGACATAAAGTTCAAAGTGAGAATGCAGAAAAATGCGGAATCCTTCCCAAACTGCCAAATAACATTCCTGTATTTGTATAAAAAAAATTAAAAAAAGTAACCGAAAATTGCATATTGTGCCCTTAATGTGCATCATACTTAGTGTGAACCTTTCATTAGCGCGCTGAAAAAATACCACAAATTCAATAATTTGAAGCAAAAGGTTAATGGTGTTATTACAACTATTATGCCTTTTAAAATCATTATCCTCTTGTATTTGTATGTGTGGATTACCTTCACCTTTCTCTGAACCCACTTTACCAGCTGTTTGCCTCAGCCATAAAGTTTGCTGAACACCATCCAAGGGATCGGATAAATGCCACGTTTTATCAATCAAGCCTTGGGGGATATTCAGCTTCCCAGAACCCGAGGACTACGAGGAGCTCATTGCAAAGTTCCTATTTTGATTTTTAAATTGGTCATCAGCGAAACACTTACTTAATGTCAACGCGCAAAAGTGATGTATCGGAAAGGCACGGCGGGGCGAGGGAAGAGCACGTCACAAACTTCGAGTTCTCTCAAGGTTTGGAGGTCGGAGCGAGAACTACTTCTGGAATGTTAAAGGTTCGGATTGTAGTTTATATAGAGAGGAAATAAAAAACGTTTTATTGATTTATCCACTTGACCTCCCCTTCAAGACCAGTAGGTAGATTTAAAAAGAGTTAGGCCGGCTTATCAGTAGATAAGCCGACCTAACTCAGAATCTACGCCGCCGTATGTTTAAGCGTATGCTCAAACAGAGATACGCTTAAACATATCTAAGATAGGCCGGCTTGCGCCGTCCTATCTTAGATTGCAATGTTTCTGATGGCCGCTAGATGGCGATTCCATTGCGGCCGGCGTAGATTATGTAAATGAGGGGATACGCCGATTCACGAACGAACGCCAGGCCGACTCGGTACTTTTACGCCGTTTACGTAAGAGATAGACCGCGTAAAGTTAGTGCTAGGCTCTAGTGGAATAGTAATGTTAAGTATTGCCGCCGTGCCCGCCGCAAAATTAGAATTTTTTATGTCGTTTGCGTAAGTCGTCCGCGAATCGGGATTTACGTAGTTTACGTTCACGTCAAAATCAATAGGCCCGTACGGCGTACTTAGCCGCAATTCACACTGGGAAATGTAGGCGCCCGGCGCATGCGCAGTGTAAAAAAACGTCAAAAAACGTGAGGTCAAGCCTCATTTCCATACAACACGCCCCCCTCCAAGTCATTTGAATTAGGCACCCTTACGCCCGCTTGTTTGAGGCTACGCCGCCGTAGATTAGCAGGTAAGAAGATTGAGAATCAATACTAGCCTAGCTAATTTACGGCGGTGTAGCCTAAATAGGCTAGGCTACGCCGCCCTAAAGTTAATCCCTTCTACCTGAATCTACCTACAGGTCATTTTTTGCGATGCGGCACTGTATTACTTAAAGCGGAGTTCCACCCAAAAATGGAACTTCCGCTTATCCTACTCCTCACCCCCTTACATGCCACATTTGGCATGTCATTTTTTTGGGGGGGGAGTGGGGGCTTCAGGAGCAGTGGGACTTCCTGTCCCACTTCCTCCTTCCGCCGAGAGGCTGGTTAGGCAATTAAGCTTAATCGCCTTACTGCATTCCCTCCCCTAGGCGATCGCCTAGGACACGTGACAGGTCCTAGGTGATCGCCTGTCCAATCGGACGGCGCAGCGCCGCTCGCGCTTGCGCAGTGGGTGCCCGGCCGTGAAGCCGAAAGCTGTCACGGCCGGGTGCCCACAGTGACAATGAAGACGCCGGCCGGGGAGGGGGGAGAGGAGCGGAGCCCCCCGGCTGGCGCGTTGCTGAAATGCTGGAGCAGGTAAGTGTCTGTTTATTAAAAGCCAGCAGCTACACTTTTTGTAGCTGCGGACTTTTAATAAACATAAATATTGGCTGGAACACCCCTTTAAACCAGTTTAAGACCAGCCGCCGTCATTATACTGCGGCAGGTTGGCTCTCCTGGAGCGAATTGACGTAGGTGCACGTCGGACGCTTTAAGAGCGATAGGGGGTGTGTGCAACGCCGATGCGCGTGGATGGCGGCTGCGATGTCCGCCGGCCACCTGGGATGGCTCCACAGAGAGACAGAATGGGGATCTATAGCAGAATGATGTGAAGTGGTTAAAGCGGGGGTTCCGCGGGAATTTGTTTTTTTTTTTATATCCACTTGCCGCTCTTAATATAGTTAATACGGTACTTACGTGTCCAAATTTCATAGCCCCCCGCACTGTCCTTCTTCCGCAAAAGATATTTTATAAAAATATGTGCAGGACGCTTCCATCTTGCTTGTGGGCACTCTAAAGCCCACAAGCAAATTCTTCCGGGATGCAGTGAATGCTGATGTCCCGGCGCCGTCAACACTACACAATATTGGCGATTTCCGGTTTGCCCTGAATTAAGTTGGCGGAATTGTATCCGCCCTCATCACAGGACTGGCTGCAGAAGTCACGTGACATGTGAAACCACACAATAGTTCATCTTGTTAGGTAGAGAATCGTCTCCTGGGCAGTGTCTCGCTGTGCTCCCAGGAGACGTTGCAAAGTAATCCCTAGATGGACACGCCCACTCCCGCGGGAGCTAAACCAGGAAGTGCCTGGTTTAGACATCATAAACAAGGTATGGGATTTATAAAAAAAAAAAATGATAGCTAAACTAACTAACTTTGAAACTGAGCCGGTGGGATAAACGATGATTTGTAAATTAGGATGAACTGGGCCCTGACTCACCCATGACATCACTGAAGGAGGGTTCTAACTAAAAGGGGCCTAGCACCTGATGATACTGCTTTCTGTAACTAGACACTATTCATGAACGGAGCCACCTAGTGGCAGACTAGCTGGCTGTACGTGCCTACAAGTGCCTACAGATTAGTGGCGGCCCATCCATTAGGGGTCCATCGGCTCCCTCCCGTCCATGCATCTGGCCATGCAGGGCGCCGGAGACATGGATTCCAATGGGGTTTTTTCTTTTTTTTTTTAACCACTTCCTTACCGCGCCTATTCTGGCACTTCTCTCCTTCATGTAAAAATCATATTTTTTTGGTAGAAAATTACTCAGAACCCCCAAACATTATATATAAACTGGATATATTTTTTAGCAGACACCCTGAATTAAAAAAAAAAGAAAACAGTAAAGTTAGCCCAATTTTTTTGTATAATGTGAAAGATGATGTTACGCCGAGTAAATAGATACCTAACATGTCATGCTGTAAAATTGCGCACCCTCATGGAATGGTGCCAAACTTCGGTACTTAAAACTCTCTATAGGCGACACTTAATTTTTTTTTTTTACAGGCTGCTAGTTTAGAGTTACAGAGGAGGTCTAGTGCTAGAATTGTTGCACACGCTCTAACGCACGCGGCGATATCTCACATGTGTGGGTTGAAAGGTGTTTACATATGTGGGCGGGACTTATGTGCGCGTTCGCTTCTAAACGTGAGCTACTGGGGACAGGGGCGCTTTAAAAAAAAAATATTTTATTTTTTATTTTTACTTATTTTTTTTCTTTTTACACTTTTTTTTTCATTTTTTTTATCACTTTTATTCCTATTACAAGGAATATAAACATCCCTTGTAATAGGAATATATTGTGACAGACAGGTCCTCTTTGTGGAGAGTCAATAAGATCCCATATCTCTCCTCCAGGCTGAAAAATTCTCCAATCTCATGCTTTTAGCTGCGATTGCGGCTTTGTTTACTTTTGGGTACCCGGGCGTGACGTTATAACGTAGCGCCTGGGCCTCCGACGGTCATAGAGATGACAGTCACCGGAAATCTCTATCCTCCTCATCTGGCGGCGGGCCCATTCATTCTCCGGGCCTCCGATGGCATGGGAGAGCCCCGGAGAAGCACCGGATGGCGCCTAGGTGTGAATGAAATAGTTCCACTTCTTCAGCATAGTGCAAAAAATAAAAACCGCAGAGGTGATCAAATACCACCAAAAGAAAGCTCTATTTGTGGGGAAAAAAGGACGTCAATTTTGTTTGGGAGCCACGTCGCACGACCGCGCAATTGTCAGTTAAAGCGACGCAGTGCCAAATCGCAAAAAGGGGACAGGTCCTTTAGCTGCATAATGGTCCGGGGCAATAATACGCTTATTGCAATTTTTTATTTTTATTTTAAATATGTAGAATACATATTGGCCCAAGTTGAAATGTGTTTGTTTTTTTGGGGATATTTATTATAATATCTTTTTTTCATCATATTTGAGGTGATTGTAGCCGTATTAGTGCAATTGTGACAGAGAAGATTGAGTACTGTCCATGATACTTTTTTATTTGCATTAACATACAATTTTTTAGGACAAGCGTTTGGGGTGTGTCCCTTTCTTCAAGGAGCACTGCTTGGACGTCACAAAACGTCACTTTGGCCCAATGCTCTTAAAGGGACATTTTTTATTTATTATTTTTTTGCATTTTTGTGTAAATATGATATGTGAGGTCTTTTTGACCTGTCATTCTTTTTTTCTATTACAAGGAATGTTTACATTCCTTGTAATAGAAATAAAAAGTGACCCAATAAAAAAACAAAAAAACAAAACAGTGTCAAAATAAAAAAATAAAGTAAAATAAATAAGATATTTTTTTTTAACCACTTAAGACCCGGACCATTATGCAGGTAAAGGACCTTGCCCCTTTTTGCGATTCGGCACTGCGCCGCTTAAACTGACGATTACGCTGTCGTGCGACGTGGCTCCCAAACAAAATTGGCGTCCCTTTTTTCCCCACAAATAGAGCTTTCTTTTGGTGGTATTTGATCACCTCTGCGGTTTTTATTTTTTGCGCTATAAACAAAACATAAACAAAGAGCGACATTTTTGAAAAAAAATCTATATTTTTAACTTTTTGCTATAATAAATATCCCCCAAAAAGATATTAAAAAAAATATTTTTTCCTCAGTTTAGGCCGATACGTATTCTTCTACCTATTTTTGGTAAAAAAAAATCGCAATAAGGGTTTATCGATTGGTTTGCGCAACATTTATAGCATTTACAAAATAGGGGGTAGTTTTATGGCATTTTTATTAATATTTT
Organism: Rana temporaria; assembly: GCF_905171775.1. Taxonomy (NCBI): domain Eukaryota; kingdom Metazoa; phylum Chordata; class Amphibia; order Anura; family Ranidae; genus Rana; species Rana temporaria. The sequence goes on along the minus strand of NC_053491.1, from coordinate 21,316,952 downwards.
TTTTTTTACTAGTAATGGCGGCGATCAGCGATTTTTTTTTGTGACTGCGACATTATGGCGGACACATCAGACAATTTTGACACATTTTTGGGACCATTGTCATTTTCACAGCAACAAGTGCTATAAAAATGCATTGATTACTGTGAAAATTACAATTGCAGTTTAGGAGTTAACCACTAGGGGGCACTGTAGGGTTATGTGTGACCTCATATGTGTTTATAACTGTAGGGGAGCGGGGCTGGACTTGTGATGTCATTGATCGTCTTTCCCTATATCAGGGAACAGATGATCAGTGACATTGCCACAGTGAAGAACGGGGAAGGTGTGTTTACGCACACCACTCGTTCTTCTGCTCCTGTGACCGATCGTGGGACACCGGCGGCAATCGTGTTTCGCGGGTCCCGCGGCCGCGGTCACGGAGCTTTGGACCGCGACCTACGGCTGGGCACTTAAAGGGGACCTACCTGTACGTGCTTGTGCCCAGCCGTGCCATTCTGCCGACATATATGTACAGGAGGTGGTCCTTAAGTGGTTAAAGCGCCCTGTCGTGCTCGCGTGCAGAAGCAAACGCATACGTGAGCAGCGCCCACTTCTGAAAACAATGTTCAGACCATACATGTGAGGTATCACTGCGATCGGTAGAATGAGAGCAATAATTCTAGCCCTAGACCTCCTCTGTAACTCAAAACATGAAACCTGTAGAATTTTTTAAACATCGCCTAGATGTTTAAAAAAATTTTTAAGGGTAAAAGTTTGTCGCCATTCCACGAGCCCGGCGCAATTTTGAAGCATGACATGTTGGGTATCAATTTACTCGGCATAACATTATCTTTCACAATATAAAAAAAAGAAATTGGCCTAACTTTACTGTTGTCTTATTTTTTAAGTCAAAAAAGTGCATTTAAAAAAAAAATTATAAAAAAGTGCGCTTGTAAGACCGTTGCGCAAATACAATGGGACGTAAAGTATTTCAACAACCGCCATTTTATTCTCTAGGGTGTTAGAAAAAATTGTATAATTTGGGGGTTCTAAGTAATTTTCTAGCAAAAAAAAATGTTTTTAACTTGTAAACAACAAATCTCAGAAAGAGGTTTGGGCTTAAAGCGGGGGTTCACCCTTAGAGGGCACTTTTCCCCCTTAGCTTCCTGCTCGTTTTTACTAGGGGAATCGGCTGTTTATTTTAAAATATGTGCAGTACTTACCCGTTTACGAGATGCATCCTCTCCGTCGCTTCCGGGTATGGGCTTCGGGAATGGGCGTTCCTTCTTGATTGACAGTCTTCCGAGAGGCTTCCGACGGTCGCATCCATCGCGTCACGATTTTCCGAAAGAAGCTGAACGTCGGTGCGCAGGCGCAGTATAGAGCCGCACCGACGTTCGGCTTCTTTCGGCTACGAGTGACGCGATGGATGCGACCGTCGGAAGCCTTTCGGAAGACTGTCAATCAAGAAGGAACGCCCGCTCCCGAAGACCCATACCCGGAAGCGACGGAAGAAGATGCAGCTCGAAAACGGGTAAGTACGGATCATATTTTAATACAAATAGCCGATTCCCCTAGACCGAACGAGCAGGAAGCTAAGGGGAGATTTATTTATTTTTTACAAATGGGTGAACTCCCGCTTTAAGTGGTTAAACTCCAAACTTTCTTCAGTCTCACATGATGTACCTGGTGGCGATTCTTTCTTCGTACATCATCAGAAAGCTCCATTTATGTTATGTTCAGTCTTTTATTGTCTTGTTCATTGTAATATTTTTTTTATTTTGGTTGGTGTTGGGTAGTGCAGAGTCATCCTTTCTACAATGAAGCGTTTGCTGTGAACAAAGCAGACGCACAATTATCACTGTGTGCCAGATGGGGGCGGTAGAGTGCGATAAAGTCTGCTGTATGCTGCACATTACACTGTAGGAACATTACATAAAGCATATTGTAGGAAAGTGGGTCTGACACCAGAATAGAACGCGGTGATCTAATAGGATGATACCGAGTAGTGCTAAGAATAGAATACTGTTTACTCATACCGATCAGCTGAACTTCGCTCTATTTATTTTCATAGAGATTGTGGTCCAGATCACTAAGCCCATGTTATGTTCATTTATGAAGAAAGTATTAGGCTCCATTCACACCTAGGCGATTTTCTGCTCTTATGCCATGTACACACGATTGTAAATTCCGACAAGAAAAGTCCGATGTGAGCTTTTGGCGGGAAATTCTGACCGTGTGTAGACTCCATCTGACAAAAGTTCTTGTCGGAAATTCCGATCGTCTGTATGTGTAGCACCCTGCTCCCAATGAGTGGGTGCTATATGTTAAAATTATACTTGTCTGAGCAATAGTTTGGCTCAGAAAGGATGTATTTAAATTGTGGTTCAGCTTGGTTACACGTTTTTCCGCTTGACAGTAGGTGTCGCTGTCACCATTTGTTAAGGTTGGAAATGCAACGGGTTGAGTGTATTGGGTACTCCTTTTTCAGAAGTGGCACAGAGGGAGTGGTGAACCCGCTGTGCATTCTGGGAGAGGATATCAGCTCTAAAAACGCCCAGCAAGACAAATCACATTAATTTCAATGGCCCCCTGTTCATATCTGAGTGTTCTGTCGCCTTAACCCCTTCATGCCGACCGTACGCAAATTTGCGTTAATGGGGGTTGTACCGTTTTTTAAGAGTGGGCGGTTGGCTCTTTAACGATAACAACCGATGCAGCTAAAAGCCACTCGGCTGTAATCCTAAAAGAGCGGAAGCCACCCTACCGACCCCCCCCCCCCCCGTCACTTTCCGCCGCTTATACTGAGCCTCCCATCCCACCGGTAGACCCAAGTCACCAGCCGGCGCGTCCTCCGCCTAGGCGAAAAACCGAATAAAGCCGAATTCAGCTCTGATCGGGTCTCCGATGTAAAATTCCGGAAGCGACTTCACAACTAGGGTTGCCACCTGTTCGGGATTCACCTGGACAGTCCGGGTTTTGAATCATGTGTTTGGGTTTCAGTCCACCTGAAACCCGGACATAAGATTCAGACAGTAAAGTGGCTCATACAGGGCCCCATAGGAGGGTGAGGGGGCACTACGCACGCCGCATTACTATTCTCTTTGCAGTGCCCAAAGGTGTCCCAGGTCTGTTACTGTCCTCTAGTGCAGGGATGTCAAACTCAATTTCATGGTGGGCCGCATCAGCATTCTGATTGCCCTCAAGAGGGCCGGTTGTATCTGTAAGATTAGATGCCCAGCGCATCCCCTCCCCTTACATTAGATGTCAAGAGCCCCCCCACCATCAGAAGTTGAGTCCCCAACTCTCCCTCACATCACAGTGCACCCCCCTTTCCTTATGCTGCTTCTGGGAAGAAGCTGGATGCATTGCTTGAAAGCAGAAAGTAAGGGTCTGGAGTAGGACCAGAGGAGGGCAGGAGAGGTGTGAGGGCCGGATTTGGCCTGCGGGCCTTGTGTTTGACACCTGTGCTCTAGTGTATACTAAAAAAATGTTTTTTGCTGTGCGCTGCTAAAGTGTTGGGGCTTGGCTTGACTAATAAGTGGCAACCCTAGTCACATCATCACTTCCGGTTTACTCGGCTAACAATTGCGCCGATTTAAAAAAACAAAAATGTCAGTATTCAGAATCGCCAGTTTTGGCAATCTAAATACAAAGTGCAAAGGAGGGATTTGGGGTCTTTTAGACCCCCGGTCCCTCCATAAAGAGTACCTGTCACCACGTATTACTGTCACAAGGGAGTTTTACATTCATTGTGACAGCAATAAAAGTGATCAGAATTAAAAAAAAAAATTCTAAAGGGACAATGTAAAAAAAAATAATAACAAGAAGAAAATAAATAAGAAAAAAATGGAAACATTTTAATGCGACCCCGTCCCTGCGTGCTCGCACAGCAAAGAAAACGCATGCAGCTTAACCACTTGCCGTCCGGTCCCATAGCAGTTTTACTGCTCCAGGGGGGCAGCCGTGCGCCGGATCATGTACATGTGGTGTCCCAGTACAGGTATTTGCTGTAGGCCCTCTCAGATTGAGGCCCTCGGCTTGTGGGGTCTCCCCTGCAGGGACTCAGCTAGTTATGATGTGATTTATACTGTTATGGTTGATAATACGTTTATTAGGTGTGTATAGCTTTAAGAGGTTTAGTCAGCCATCTCATGTTCAGTCAGAGTGTATTACCATCTCATGTTCAGTCAGAGTGTATTAGAGTCGGGAGGACTAAGTGCTAGACAAGACCTTATTGTGTTGTGTTATACTACAGGTCAGTCTCTATGATCCACAGCTCTCAACCAATAGGCTTCAGTCTCATCAGGCCCTTATAAGGGATTGTACTTCCTGTTTAAGCCAGTCTAGACTACACACAGTTCCTGGCAGAGCAGAGCAAAACACAGTCAGAAGAGAAGCAGTGCAGGCCAGAAGCCTCCAGTTCAGGAGAAAATACAGCAAAGAGTGGAGTATCCCTAAACATTACAGAACCAGTACTTCAGCTCATTTATCGGATCAATCCGTTATTCCGGCGAAAAGCCTCAAGTCTACAGACACTTCAGTAAGTGCATCTATTTTTCAGCCTAGTTAAGCATAGGCCCTGAATTACTAATCCGGCTTTTGCAGCCAAGTATATATATGATCAGCTAAGCTCAAGCATTATCAGCCGTGTGATCCTCTAGAGACTGCCTGCAGAACATTTTGACACTCTGTTTAAACGCTGTGAAGATTTTGACACCTGCCTTCATGCCAGTAAAGCCTTCGTTGTTTTAACCCCTGTTGTGGACTGTGTTATTACCATCTTAACTAGCGGGGATACGGAGGCCCCCGGAGCTGTAGTTTCCCGGGGTATTCCAAGACTACAGTGGCGTCACGTGACAGAGAGGGTTAATACCATCTGGCCCTCACTAAGGGTTAATACCACCTGACCCTGGGCTCCTAGCCCCAAGAACCAAGTAGCTAACCATCAAGCGCATGTGTGTGGCCGTGGGGCTCACCCTCCCCGGTCACCACATACATGATCCGGCTCTTCTGGGTAGGGGGTGTACACATGCATGCATACACAGCGGGAGCCCTGCGGAATGTACCACAGACTTGATGTCTGCTGGCACCCGCTGATGATTCAGCAGAGAAGCAGAACGATGGTCTGCCTATGTAAACAAGGCAGATCGCCGTTCTGTCAGTAGGGAAGGCATGGGTTCTGTGTCTCTGCAAAGCAGGAACCTGGATCAATGCCTTCCCCTAGTAAAAGCCCCTCCCCCACAGTAATAAAACACTGGCTAGGCACACAGTTAACCCTTTCATCTGACGTTAATCCCTTCCCAGGCAGTGTCATTATTACAGTGACAGTGCATGTTTTTTTAGCACTGATCACTGAATTAGTGTCCCTGGTCCCTAAAAAAGTGTCATTTATTATCAGAATGTCCACCGCAATGTTGCAGTCCCGCTAAAAGTCGCTGATCGCCGCCATTACTTATTATTAAAAATAAAAATATATCAATCCCATAGTTTGTAGATGGTATGGGCTAGATTCAGGTAGGGCGACGTAAATGTGTGCGGGCGTAGCGTATGTTATTTACGCTACGCCGCCGCAATTTAGAGAGGCAAGTGCAGTATTCACAAAGCACTTGCTCCGTAAGTTGCGGCGGCATAGTGTAAATCTGCCGGCGTAAGCGCGCCGAATTCAAATTGTCAAGAGGTGAGCGTGTTTTATGTAAATAAAACATGTAAATAAAGCATGCGCCGTCCGTGAACGTATCCCAGTGCGCATGCTCCTAATCACGTCGCAAATAGTCAATGCTTTCGACGTGAACGTAATTTTTATGCAAAGCCCTATTCGCGAACGACTTACGCAAACGACGTAAAATTCGTCGCTGGCCTGACGTCCATACTTAACATTGGCTATGCCTCATATAGCAGGAGTAACGTTACGCCGGAAAAAGCCTTACGCAAACGATTTAAAAAAATCCGCCGGGCGCACGAACGTTCTGAATCGGCGTATCCAGCTCATTTGCATATTCTACGCTGAAATCGACGGAAGCGCCACCTAGCGGCCAGCGTAAATATGCACCCTAAGATACGACGGCGTAGGAGACTTACGCCGCTCGTATCTTAGCCTAATTTAAGCGTATCTGGTTTCTAGAATACGCTTACATTTACGACGGCGTAGATTCAGAGTTACGACGGCGTATCTACTGATACGCGGGCGTAACTGTCTCTGAATCTAGCCCTATGAATTTTGTGCAAACCAATCAATATACGCTTAATAGGATTTTTTTTTTTACCAAAAATATGTAGCAGAATACAAACTGGCCTAAATTTATGAAGAATTTGATTTTAGAATTTTTTTATTGGATATGTTTTATAGCAGAAAGTAAAAATTGTCGGTCTTTTTTTGTTTATAGCGCAAAAATACAAGGCACTCTGGGCCAGATTCACAAAGAGATACGACGGCGTATCTCCTGATACGCCGGCGTATCTCCTGATACGCCGTCGTATCTCTGAGATCCGACGGTCGGATCTATGCGACTGATTCATAAGAATCAGTTACGCATAGATCTCCCTTAGATCCGACTGGTGTAAGTGACTTACACCGTCGGATCTTAGGCTGCAATATTCCGCCGGCCGCTAGCTGTCGCTTCGTTTTTTTTACGCAAGGAATATGCAAATTCCGATTTCCGCCGATTCAGAAACGAACGCCCGCCTGTCGCTTTTTTTTTACGTCGTTTGCGTTCGGCTTTTTCCGGCGGATAGTTATCCCTGCTATATGAGGGGTAGCTAATGTTAAGTATGGCCGTCGTTCCCGCGCCGAGTTTCAAATTTTTACGTCGTTTGCGTAAGTCGGTCGGGAATACGGATGGCCGGAATTTACGTTGCCGCCAAAAACAATGACGTCCTAGCGACGTCATTTGGAGCATGCGCACTGGGAAATAATGCCGGCGGCGCATGCGCAGTTAAATCGGCGCGGGAACGCGCCTGATTTAAATTGTACACTCCCCCTAGCCCCAGGATTTTGAATTCCGCCGGGGGAGTTACGATCCGCCGGCGCAAGTTTGGAGGTAAGTGCTTTGTGAATACTGCACTTGCCTCGCAAAATTGCGCCGGTGGATGGTAAATCACATAGATTACGCGGATCTAAAGATCCGCTAATCTATGTGAATCTAGCCCACTGTCTGCCTCAAATTCTGTTAAACTTTATTTTTATCACAATAACCTATGTGAACAGGTTGGCAGAAGGTTGGGGAACTGACACTCTGGGCCAGATTCACGTAGTCTTGCGCAAAACTGCGGCGGTGTAACGTATGACATTTACGTTACGCCGCCGCAAGTTTTACGGGCAAGTGCTTGATTCACAAAGCACTTGCCTGTAAAGTTGCGGCGGCGTAGCATAAATCCCCCGGCGCAAGCCCGCCTAATTCAAATGAGCCGGGTAGGGGGCGTGGATCATTTAAATTAGGCGCGTTCCCGCGCCGAACGTACTGCGCATGCGCCGTCACTAAAATTTACCGACGTGCATTGCGCTAAATGACGTCGCAAGGACGTCATTGGTTTCGACGTGAACGTAAATGGCGTCCAGCCCCATTCACGGACGAGTTACGCAAACAACGTAAAATTTTCAAATTGCGACCCGGGAACAACGGCCATACTTAACATTGGTTGCCCCTCATATAGCAGGGGCAACTTTACGCCCCAAAAACCTAACGTAAACGTCGTAACTTCACTGCGTCGATCGCGCGTATGTTCGGGAATTCGCGTATCTAGCTAATTTGCATACTCGACGGGGAAAACGACGGAGGCGACACCTAGCGGCAAAAAAAAAAAAATGCATTTAAGATCCGACAGCGTAAGAGCCTTACGCCTGTCGGATCTAATGGATATCTATGCGTAACTGATTCTAAGAATCAGTCGCATTGATACGACGGCCCAGATTAGGACTTACGACGGCGTACATGGCGTTGCGCCGTCGTAAGCCCTTTGAGAATCTGGGCCTCTGTTTTTTATGTCAGATTCGCTCCCTTCTGTTTTCTCAACCCACAGGCCAGCACATCAACACAACGTGACAAACACTATACAACCTGTTATATTCAGAGGCTGGCTCCTTTAAATAGAGTTCCAGGAAAAGTGAGAGAAGACTCCTTGTGCTAAAAACAACCTCAGTCACTTAAAGCAAATCAGGAGAGGATAAAAAGGGTTCGAATATTACTCCTTGAAATCAGTCCGGCAAGACCGGCAAGTCCATAAAGGTCCAAAGGTCCAACAAAGCTCGGCCAGAGGTCCAAGTCCATAAAGGGCCGCCCCCTCTCTCCTGCACCTGTCTATTACCAATAGATAGATCCATTGTCGCCGCTGCCGCCCCCTATTCAGGTGTCTGGCCCCTTGTCGGGCGCCAGGCATCTGAATTACAGTGGCGGGGGTGTTTTTGGAAGCGAATGATGAGAGCCCGTGGGCTCTAATAGGCTTCGAAAATGGTAAACAGCGGGCGCAATGCTGTGCGTTTCGATGTTTACTTAGTGTTGTGTTAGGGAAACAAATAAATCCCTTCCCTAATACTGACCCGCCTCTTAGCCAATTAGGTGCTCAGGTCTGGTTACCTGTCACCTGATTGGCTGAAGCGACAGGACCTGTGATTGGACGCCTATCATCCGTCCAATCATAGCAGAGGACGGGAGAAGACATCGAGGACTCGGAGCGTGGAGGACAGCGCCGTGACCCGAGACAGGTAAGTGCCGGGCGGGGGATGCACACTGGGGCAGCATTTGATTGGGCACAGTAGTGGCAATTGATGGGCACAGTAGAGGCAATTGATGGGGCACAGTAGAGGCAATTGATGGGGCACACTAACAGCAATTGATGGGGCACAGTAACAGCAATTGATGGGGCACAGTAGCACTAATTGATGGGCACAGTAACAGCAATTAATGGGGCACAGTAGCACTAATTGATGGGCACAGTGGCAGCAATTGATGGGGCACAGTAGCACTAATTGATGGGCACAGTGGCAGCAATTGATGGACACAGTGGCAGCAATTGATGGGGACAGTGGCAGCAATTGATGGGGACAGTGGCAGCAATTTATGGGCACAGGCGCAGCAATTGATGGGGCACAGTGGCAGCAATTGATGGGCACAGTGACAGCAATTGATGGGCACAGTGGCAGCAATTGATGGGCACAGTGGCAGCAATTGATGGGGCACAGTGGCAGCAATTGATGGGCACAGTGGCAGCAATTGATGGGCACAGTGGCAGCAATTTATGGGGACAGTGGCAGCAATTTATGGGGACAGTGGCAGCATTTGATGGGGCACAGTGGCAGCAATTGATGGGGCACAGTAGTGCCAATTGATAGGCACACTGGTAGCAATTGATGGGTATAGTAGCTGCTTTTGATGGCACAGTGGTGGCAATTTATGGGTACAGTTGATGGCACAGTGGCTACGTTTTGATGGGTTTTTTTTTTTCAGTTTGTTTGTGCCCCCCCCCCCAAAAAAAATTTGAGCACCAACCGCCACTGCTTGAAATCCAACAATCTTCAGCTAGCTTATCCTTGATGGTATGGTAGGACAAATTTAATGGATCTGTGGTTTATCTTTGTTTTACTTTAACCACTTCAGCCCGGAAGATTTGACTTCTCAATGACCAGGCCATTGTTTGCGATACGGCACCGTGTCACTTTAAAGGGGTTGTAAGGGTTATTTTTACCTCCACTGTGCAGTTTGTTTTGCACTTCTGGGGTCCCTCGGCGGCTGTCTTGGTTCCTCCCCACAAGAGCTAACCCCCATTCTGGGAAGCGCTCTCCCAAGGGGGGTTAGCTTGCAGGCGTGCTCCCATGTGATACAGTGGCGGCTATAGCTCAGGTAAGTAAAACGGGGGGGGGAGTGCAAGATGTTTTTTTTTCACCTTATGCATAGGATTTGCACGGGTTCTCGCTTCGCACCAGTGTGAACCTGAGCCTAAAGCTTCGTACACACGCACTTATTTCTCAGCAAGAAAACTGCTGGCAGAGCTACATCTGCAGGCAGGGCCGCTGATAGGGGGGGACCACCAGCCCTCCTGTAGGGGGCCCCCGGCACACAGAGGGGCCCAGACAGCAGGAGGGTTGGTGGAGAACAATGCCCTCCGTGTCTCTCACCCAGGTTTCTTCCCCTGTCACTCCCGTCAGCTTTTAGCTGCTGGGTGAGAGACATGGAGGGATAATGAACCTGGCCAGCCCCCGCTGAGCTTCTTCCCCTGCCCCGAGAGGGGGTTGTGCTAGGAGGAGGGATTTGTGGGAATGTGTCCTAGGAGAGGGATTGAAGAAAGAAGATTTGTGCTGGGAGGGGAGATGCGGGTGATTGTGTACCAGGAGCCGATGAGGGAATTTGGGGCTAATAGGAGGGATTGGGGGAATTGTGCAGGCAGGGGAGATTTGTACTAGGAGGAATTGAAGTGGCATTTGTGTCCATTAATAATGTATTTTTTTGTGAAAATATTGTTTAGAATACCGTCAGGTGTGTGTGTGTGTGGGGGGGGGGGGCCCCCGTCAGGTAGGCTGTACGGGGCCCCATGATTCCTAACAGCGGCCCTGCCTGCAGGACTGCTTGTTAGCTGCTGTGATACGACTCCCTGTTAGTTATACTCTCCATGGTCCCACTGTATGTAGGAACATATAGGTAGATTCACGTAGATTGGCTTATAATTAGGACGGCCTAGCCTAGCCTGTTTAGGCTACACCGCCGTAAATTAGCTAGGCTAGTAGGGACTTTCAAACCACTTACCTGCTAATCTACGGCGGCGTAGCCTCAAACGAGCGGGCGTAAGGGCGCCTATTTCAAATGACTTGGAGGGGGGCGTGTTGTATGGAAATGAGGCTTGACCTCACGTTTTTTGACGTTTTTTTACACTGCGCATGCACCGGGCGACTACATTTCCCAGGGCGCATTGCGACTAAGTACGCCGTACGGGCCTATTGATTTCGATGTGGACTTAAACAACGTAACTCCCGATTCGCGGACGACTTGCGCAAACGATGTAAAAAATTCGAACCTCGCGGCGGGAACAGCGGCCATACTTTAACATTGTTATTCCACCTCATAGGTGGAATAACTTTAGGCGGCCTATCCCTTACGGAAACGACGTAATGCGACGGCGTAGGCCTGGCGTACGTTCGTGAATCGGCGTATCCCCTCATTTACATAATCTACGCCGGCCGCAATGGAAGCGCCATCTAGCGGCCATCAGAAACATTGCAAGCTAAGATAGAACGGCGCAAGCCGGCCTATCTTAGCTTTGTTTAAGCGTATCTCTGTTTGAGCATACGCTTAAACAAACGCCGGCGTAGATTCAGAGTTAGGTCGGCTTATCTACTGATAAGCCGGCCTAACTCTTTGTGAATCTACCTAATAGGGCCAGATTCACAAAAGAGATACGCCGTCGTATCTCTGTGATCCGCCCGTCCTAACTATGCGGCTGATTCATAGAATCAGTTACGCATAGATAGCCCTAAGATCCGACAGGTGTAATTGACTTACACTGTCGGATCTTAAGGATGCAATTCTAGGCCGGCCGCTAGGTGGCGAGGCCATTGCGGTCGGCGTAGAATATGCAAATGACTAGTTACGGCGATTCCCGAACGTCCGCGCTGCCCGTCGATCTAACTTTACGTCGTTTCCGTCGAGATACGCCGCGTAAAATTAGGGCTGAGCCCTAGGTGTTCTAAGCCATGTTAAGTATGGCCGTCGTTCCCGCGTCGAAATTTAAAAAAATCACGTCGTTTGCGCAAGTCGTCCGTGAATGGCGCTGGATGCCATTTACGTTAACGTCTAAAAACAAATGACGTCCGTGCGACGTCATTTAGCGCAATGCACGTCGGGTAATTTACCCGACGGAGCATGCGCAGTACGTTCGGCACGGGAGCGCGCCTAATTTAAATGGTGCCCGCCCCATTTGAATTGGGTGGGCTTGCGCCAAGCGCATTTACGTTACACCGCCGCAAGTTTACAGGTAAGTGCTTTGTGAATCAGGCACTTACGCTGCAAACTTGCGGCGGTGTAACGTAAATGGATTACGTTACGCCGCCGCTGCGTAGCGGAAATGTATGTGAATCTGGCCCACAGCCACCCTCTTTTGTTCACGAATGAGTTTGCGGTGCAAAGTTGGTGAGCAGAACATGAGCAGAACTTGACCCACCTTTACGCCAATCTTCGCTTTCTCTCTTGTTTTCTTTTCTCCTAAATATGTGACCTGGATAAAACCAATAGTTTGGGGCTTGTAAATCCTATTACCTTTATGGATATTTTACTTATCAATTTAATTATACCGCGTTGGCCGTGAGCCCCATGGAAATCGATGAGTTTCTAAGGCAAGCAGAGCTTAATCTCAATTAGCCCTCCTAGGTTTCAGTCAGTTGGCTGTCAACTCTGTAATTGGAGCTTGTGCTGCTCAAGGCAAACCGTTGTCTTTTATGTTTTGAAAGGCATCATCCTTTTTTACCATTTCCCAAATAATATGAAGAGTACCAAAAAGAACTAAAACATGCATAGGCTCTAAAGCAGGTATCAGTGGGCCAGATTCTCATAGAATCGGCGTTGGCGTAGTGTAAGCCATTTACACCACGCCACCGCAACTTACTGGAGCAAGTGCCGTATTCTCCAAGCACTTGCTCCGTAATTTGCGGCGGCGTAGTGTGTATGGCCGCGTAATTCAAAGGGGGCGGCTTGTATTCAAATTAAGCGCACCCCCGCGCCGATCGAACTGCGCATGCGCCGGGCGGAAAAATAGCCCAGTGCGCATGCTCCGGCTCACGACGGAAAACGTCAATGACGCCGACGTGAGCGTCATTGACGTAAAGTCGTATTCACGGACGACTTAGTAAAACGACGTAACCGACGGAAAAAGAGGACGCTGACCCGACGCCATACTTAACATGGCATACGGCGGACTGGCGTAAGGTTACCCCTCATATAGCAGGGGTAACCTTACGCTTACGGAAACGACGACGACGCGACGCAAATTCGTTCGGGAATCGGCGTAACAGGCTCATTTGCATAGTCAAATGTGAACTGAACGTAAACGCCACCTAGCGGCCAGCGTCGAATTACATCTAAGATCCGACGGTGTAAGTGACTTACACCTGTCGGATCTACGCCGTATTTATGCAAAAATGATTCTAGAAATCATACGCATAGATACCCGGGGCCAAAAACAGAGATACGACGGTGTTTCCTGAGATACACCGTCGTAACTCTTCTGAGAATCTGGCCCCGTATGTCACTAGTCTGACCCACACACAGTGGGATAGATTCAGAGAGAATTTACGCCGGCGTATCTATAGATACGCCGCGTAAATTCAAATCTGCGCCGGCGTATCTTCTTTCTGGATTCAGAAAGCAAGATACGCCGACATTAGCCTAAGTTCCGACTGGCGTAAGTCTCTTACGTCGTCGTATCTTAGGGTGCATTCTCACGCTGGCCGCTAGGTGGCGCTCCCGTCGTTTTTGGCGTAGAGTATGCAAATTACCTAGTTACGCCGATTCACAAACGTACGTGAGCCCGGCGGTAGTTTTTTACGTCGTTTTTTTTACGACCAATTTGATGCAGTGTGCGGCGTATGGTCTGAGCACTGACCGGGTGACCCCCCCACCACTGGCAGCACTCATACATCTATTTCCCAAAGACAACCTCTGAGCATGTGACCTCAACTTCTTTGGTGGACCATGGTGAGGCCTGTTCTGAGTGGAACCCGTCCTCTTATACCGCTGTATGGTCTTGGCTTCCGTACTGCAGCTCAGTTTCAGGGTCTTGGCAATCTTCTTATAGCCTAGGCCATCTTTATGTAAAGCAACAATTATTTTGTCAGATCCTCAGAGAGTTCTTTGCCATGAGGTGCCATGTTGAACTTCCAGTGACCAGTATGAGAGAGTGAGAGCGATAACACTAAATCTAACACACCTGCTCCCCATTCACACCTGAGACCTTGTAACACTAACGAGTCACATGACACTGGGGAGGAAAAATGATTAATTAGGCCCAATTTGGACATTTTCACTCAGGGGTATACTCACTTTTGTTGCCAGCGGTTTAGACATTAATGGCTGTGTGTTGAGTTATTTTGAGGGGACAGCAAATTTACACTGTTATACAAGCTGTACACTCACTACACAACATTGTAGATACAAAGTGTCATTTCTTCAGTGTTGTCACATGGAAAGATAGAATACAATATTTACAAAAATGAGAGGGGTGTACTCACTTTTGTGAGGTACTGTAGGTAGCCAAATGGATCACCTGCAATTGGTTTGCAATGTTTCTACGACAGCTGAATGTATTCTGAGCCAGTTGTAGCCAAGTCACACACCATTTGTCTGCTATTGAATAAAATTGCTTGTGGTAGCATGGGCCGTGACAAGTCCTCTTTACAGAGAGATTGGGGACCTTTTAGACGCCATACTGTATCTCTTCTTTAAAAATGGGGGGGAACTAATGCGCAAACCAACCTAACAAGGGCACATGAAACTAAATAAAATAAGAATAACTCAGCAGCAGCCACGACTAGTAGTGTTCACACACTGGTAGCAGATAAAGAATGGGGGGGTGTAATGGCGCTTGCAAATATAAATACTCACAGACAGTGCTGTACAATCAGCGTGTGTAATGGCATGTGTCTCCGCTCTGCGGCCGCGAGCGGATGACGTCACCAGCAAACCCTCCTCGGCCTCACGCGTATCGTGACAGTCGACGTCACTTAATCATAGGATCCAAAACCGTTTTTTGTTTTTTTGGACCTTTATTCACCATTATTTTATTGATTATTTGCTCATTGCACCGTTAATGGATGAAGCACTTTATGGATTTTCACACTGTTTATTATGTTTTAACTATTTGATTATTGGTTTAATTATTGGAACCATGGGCCAGATTCACAAAGAGATATGACGGTGTATCTACAGATACACCATCGTATCTCTGACTTACACTGATCCTATCTATGCGCCTGATTCATAGAATCAGTTACGCATAGATATGGCTTAGATCCGACAGTGTTACAATGTGTTACACTGTCGGATCTTATTTTCGATTTAAAAATGGCGCCGGGGGCGTTCCCGCTGATTTACCTTGAATAATATGTAAATCAGCGAGATACGCAAATTCACGAACGTACGCGGACCCGACGCAGTCTTCTTACGACGTTTCCGTAGCGGCTTTCCCGTCGTATACTTACCCCTGCTTTTAACAGGCGCAGCCAATGTTAAGTATAGCTTGCGTTCCCGCGTCGAATTTGAATTTTCTAACGTCGTTTGCGTACGCCGATTCACAAACACGCGCGTCGCAAGTCACGCTCACGTCGAAACCACTGACGTCCTAGTGACGTCAGTGGGAGCAATGCACGCCGGGAAATTCCCCGGACGGCGCATGCGCATTTAAATCGGCGCGGGAACGCGCCTGATTTAAATAGTACACTCCCCCTAGCCGCGGAATTTGAATTCCGCCGGGGGATTTAGGATCCGCCGCCGCAAGTTTGGAGGTAAGTGGTTTGTGAATTAGCCACTTGCCTCTCAAACTTGCGGGAGCGGATCTTAAATCACGTAGATCGAGCGGATCTATAGATCCGCTGATCTACGTGAATCTGGCCCAATATCTTTATGCTAAACCATTTTTACCTCACCAACATTGTGCTGCCATTGGCACGTTTGTTCACCTGATTTTATTATTTATTATTTATTCACTCTCATTATCCTCCACATTATGTCATTAATGCTGGGTGGTATTCTTGGCTAAAACCCAGAGTGGAATATATTTAGACCATCAACAGGGGACGGAGTTATTCACAGTTGATTTCTGGATATTTAATATTATTGCTATATGCACTTAGTCACTTTTATATTTGCAAGCGCCATTACACCCCCCATTCTGTATCTCTTCTTTGTCCTCCATAGCATCTGACTAACCCTTTCTGAAAGATAGCATGGCTCTCAAGTTCTAGGAGGGTGTCCATGAACGTCATCCCAGGTGCGTGGCTCCCACTCACCTCCTGGGGTGCGCACCGGGCACGCTCTGTGGCCGCTCAGCCCTTTGGACACAGCTGATCACAGATTGCAGTAAAGGGCCAATCAAAGCGACCCTGTACCATGTGATAAGCTTCCTCCAATCACAGCTGGTCACATGTAAACAAACCTGCCAGTTATCGGCATTTCTTTCCTCACACGCTGTGTCTGTGTGAGAAAAGGAGAACCAATAACTGGCAAGTCTGACAAGGCATGATGAGTACGTTGTTTACACTGATAATCAGTGAAGCTCCATCGGTGCCAGTCAGTGACAGTTATCAGTGCCTATCTGTGCCACCTCATCAATGTCCATCAGTGTAACCTCATAATTACCCATCAGTGCCACCTCATCAGTGCACATTAGTGCCACCTCATCAGTGCCTCCTTATCAATGCACATCTGTGCAGCTTATTAATGCCACCTCATCAGTGCTCATCAGTGTCACCTCATCATTGCACATTAGTGCAACCTCATTAGTGCCTCCTAATTAGTGCAGCTTATCAGTGCCACCTCATCAGTGCAGCCTCACCAGTGCCACCTCATCAGTACACATTAATGCAACCTCAACAATGCCCATCAGTGCAGCTTATCAGTGCTGCCCCACAGTGCCACCTCATCAGTGCACATCAGTGCCACCTCATCTGTGTCTCCTAATCAATGCCCATCAGTGCAGCTTATCGGTCCCCATCAGTGTCGCCTCATCAGTGCACATTAGTGCCACCTTATCAGTTCCTCCTAATCAATGCACATTAGTGCAGCTTATCAGTGCCACCTCAGTGCAGCCTCATCAGTGCCCATCAGTGCCACCTCATCAGTGCACATTAATACAACCTCATCAATGCCATTCAGTGAAACTTATCAGTGCCACCTCATCTGTGCCTCCTAATCAATGCTCATCAGTGCAGCTTATCAGTGCACATCAGTGTCGCCTCATCAGTACTGCCTCATCTATGCCTCCTAATCAGTGCCCATCAGTGCAGCTTATCAATGCCCATCAGTGCCGCCCTATCATTGCCCATCAGTGTCACCTCATCAGTGCCTCCTAATAAGTACCCATCAGTGCACATCAGTGAAGAAAAAAATACTTTTTTGCAAAATGTTATATGACGCGTTTGTCATTCAAAGTGTGACAGCGCTGAAAGCTGAAAATTGACCTGGGCAGGAAGGGGGTGAAAGTGCCCGGTATTGAGGTGGGTATAGCGGAGATGGGTTTGATTAGATGTCTCTATAAGCCGGTAACTCTTTGTAAACAACAAACTGAAACCAGAAGTGCCGGAATCCCAAAATGAAAAAAACTGAAGTTCAGCTTTAAGTTTGTCACTCATGTATATTTTCTAGTCCATCACACCCCCCCCCCTCTCCCCCCAGACTGACAATGCTGCTGTCCAGAGGTGTCTCTGTTGCTCCTTCCTCCAGAGTGGGGACACCCTAAAACAGGAGGTGTGTTGCTGGTCAAATCACCAGATAAAGATAAAAAAGAAAAAAGCCTAAAAAAAAAGAAAACCAAATGCAGCCACCACATCTCATGATTGGTCAGCTGCAATATTTTACATGTTTGTTGTTAGCTTTAAAATAATGTAGAAATATTTAAAATTTCCAGTTCTAGTTTTCGAACTGTACAAAAATATTCTTCCACCTTTCACCCAAAACTGAATTCTAAATGTACTTTTATCCTTTTCCCTGTTGGGAACGGTGAAAATTGTCCTTTGTTACTCACTTGTGTGACATCCGTGTGTGAAGAGATCTGCCAGATGTGGAATGCAGCAATTCTACTTGTAGAACGCGTAGGTCCAAGCTGACCTCCCATTGGTCAGACGTCTTCTTCTCACAACCCAAAGCTGACCTCCCATTGGTCAGACGTCTTCTTCTCACAACCCAAAGCTGACCTCCCATTGGTCAGACGTCTTCTTCTCACAACCCAAAGCTGACCTCCCATTGGTCAGACGTCTTCTTCTCACAGCCCAAAGCTGACCTCCCATTGGTCAGACGTCTTCTTCTCACAACCCAAAGCTGACCTCCCATTGGTCAGACGTCTTCTTCTCACAACCCAAAGCTGACCTCCCATTGGTCAGACGTCTTCTTCTCACAGCCCAAAGCTGACCTCCCATTGGTCAGACGTCTTCTTCTCACAACCCATGAGGTGGAGTCCTCAGTAGAGCTCCCCTTCACATCAGGTATTCGCAATAGACTCCCCCATTAAATCAGGTGTTCCCAGTAGAGCCTCCCTTTACATTAGGTGCTGCCAGTAGAGCCCCCTTTACATCAGGTATCCCCAATACAGTCCCCCTTTACATCAGGTGTCCCCACCAGTAGAGTCCCCCTTTACATCAGGTGTCCCCAGTAGAGCCTCCCTTTACATTAGATGCTGCCAGTAAAGTCCCCCTTTACATCAGGTGTCCCCAATACAGTCCCCCTTTACATCAGGTGTCCCAAATACAGTCCCCCTTTACATCAGGTATCCCCAATACAGTCCCCCTTTACATCAGGTATCCCCAATACAGTCCCCCTTTACATCTGGTGTCCCCAATAGAGTCCCCCTTTACATTAGGTGTTGCCAAAAGAGTCCCCTTTACATCATGTGTGCCTACTAGAGTCCCCCTCTACATCAGGTGTCCCTAATAGAGTCCCCCCTTTACATCAGGTGTTCCCAATAAAGTCCCCCTTTATATCAGGTGTCTCCAGTAGAGTCCCCCTTTACATCAGGTGTCCGCACCAGTAGAGTCCCACTTTACATCAGGTGTCCACACCAGTAGAGTCCCCCTTTACATCAGGTGTCCCCAGTAGAGTGCCCCTTTACATAAGGTGTCCCCGGTAGAGTCCCCCTTTACATTAGATGCTGCCAGTAGAGTCCCCCTTTACATCAGGTGTCCCCAATAGAGCCCCCCTTTACATTAGGTGTTGCCAAAAGAGTCCCCTTTACATCATGTGTGCCTACTAGAGTCCCCCTCTACATCAGGTGTCCCTAATAGAGTCCCCCCTTTACATCAGGTGTCCCCAATAGAGTCCCCCCTTTACATCAGGTGTCCCCAATAGAGTCCCCCTTTACATCAGGTGTCCCCAATAGAGTCCCCCTTTACATCAGGTGTCCCCAATAGAGTCCCCCTTTACATCAGGTGTCCCCAATAGAGTCCCCCTTTACATCAGGTGTCCCTAATAAAGTCCCCCTTTACATTAGATGTTCCCAATAAAGTCACCCATTGCATCAGATGTCCCAAGTAGAGTCCCCCTTTTCTTTTCTTATCAGAAACAAGTTTATTAAACCCCCTTTACTTTAGATGTCCCCAGTAGAGTCCCCCTTTATATCATGTGTCCTCAATAGAGCCCCCCTTTACATTAGGTGTTGCCAAAAGAGTCCCCTTTACATCAGATGTCCCCAATAGCATCCCCCTTTACATCAGGTGCCCCAGTAGAGTCCCCTTTATATAAGGTGTTCCCAATAGAGTACCCCCTTTACATCAGGTGCCCCAGTAGAGTCCCCTTTATATAAGGTGTTCCCAATAGAGTACCTCCTTTACATCAGGTGTCCCCAGTAGAGTCCCCCCTTTACATCACGTGTCCCCAATAGAGCCCCCCTTTACATTGGAGGTCCCCAATAGAGCCCCCCTTTACATTGGAGGTCCCCAGTAGAGTGACATGATGGGGGATAGAGAAAGAAGGACGCTGAGGATAGTTCTGTTTCAGGGTCGGCTCTTTTCCACCCCATGCAGGCTGAAGGGAGGAGAAAGCCAAATCCTCCCTCCAGCAACAGCAATCGCACCTGAGGGATCTTTTACACAGCTGAGCTGCAGTTTTTTTCTGACCCCCGGTCGCCCACACAAATGCTAACAGCACAGCTGGACAGGTCTATACTATTGTGGTGTGTTTTATTTTTTTATTACAATCCTCAAAATGACCACAAAATACAAAAAAAAAATGACTGTATTTGCTAATTCCCTCTAGCATTCTCCAGGATTGTCACATTTTTGCTGGAGTTCAGTGCATCTCAGCTCCATCTAGTGGTCATACTGTGATTTTGTACTACGTCCCCTAATAAAAGATCATTTGTTAACCACTAGCTGACGGCTGCACGACTTTGTACGGCCGCAGCGCGGCTCCCAATCTCTAACAGGCCGTCTTTTTACGGCCGCCCCTTTGCTCGTTCCGAGCGCGCAGCGGGGAACTGCTGTGCTGGCCGTGTCCCTTGGACACAGCCAAACACAGATCGCGGTAAATAGCCAATCGCAGCGGCTATTTACAGCGCGATCTGTGGGGCCAATGAGAGATGATCTCATATGTAAACATATGAGATCATCTCTCATTGGCGGCTCTCCCCTCCTCACACAGACAGCGCGTGTGAGGAGGGGAGAGAAATCAAAGTACGGTAACCAGCAAAAAAGAAAAAAAAATGACTAACCAGTGCCACCACCTGTGCCCCCCACAGTACTACAGTGCCCCACACAGTGCCCCCCACAGTACTACAGTGCCCCACACAGTACCCCCCAGTACTAGAGTGCCCCCCACAGTGCCTGCCACAGTGCCCCAGTGCCCCCCAGTACCACTGTGTGCTCCCCAATACCACCGTGTGCCCCCCAGTACCACCGTGTGCCCACCAGTACCACCGTGTGCCCACCTGTGCCCACCAGTACCACCGTGCCCACATGTGCCTACCAGTACCACCGTGCCCTCCAGTACCACCATGCCCACATGTGCCCACCTGTGCCACCAGTACCACCTGTGCCCAGTGCCCATCTGCCACCTCAGTGCACATCTGCAATCAGTGCCCACCTGTGCCACCTCATCAGTGCCCACCTGTGCCACCTCATCAGTGCCCACCTGTGCTACCTCATCAGTGCCCACCTGTGCCACAGTCAATCAGTGCACATCAGTACCCATCTCATCAGTACCCATCTCAGTGCCATCTGTGCCACCTCATTAGTGCCATCTGTGCCGCCTCATTAGTGCCATCTGTGCCGCCTCATCAGTGCCCACCTGTGTCCACCAGTACACAGGCCTCATCGGTGCACATCAGTACCCATCTCATCAGTACCCATCTCAGTGCCATCTGTGCCGCCTTAGTGCCATCTGTGCTGCCTCAGTGCCATCTGTGCCACCTCATCAGTGCCATCTGTGCTACCTCATCAGTGCCATCTGTGAGCATTCCTGGCTTGTTAGGGTCTCAAGAAATGAGATAGGCCTTCAGTACATCAGGTGTGATCAGATGTGATTATTTTTTATGATTTGCACTATAGATTGTAGACTCTAAAACTTTCACACAGACCAAATAATTTCCAAAAACTTTGGGTTATTTTTATCAAAGACATGTAGCAGTATAAATTGTGGCCAAAATTTATGGAGAAAAATTAATAATTTGCAAAATTTTATCACAGAACCAAATTTTCGGTCTTTTTTCATTAATAGCGCAAAAAATAAAAAACGCAGAGGGGATCAAATACTACCAAAAGAAAGCTCTATTTGTGGGAAAAAAAGGACAAAAAAATCATTTGGGTACAGTGTTGCATGACTGAGTAATTGTCATTCAAAGTGTAAGAGCACCGAAAGCTGAAAATT
>NC_053491.1:20758387-20789755 GCF_905171775.1 Rana temporaria | reverse complement strand
AACCAACACCAGAGCCAATTGTCAGGAACCAACACCAGAGCCAATTGTCAGGAACCAACACCAGAGCCAAATGTCAGGAACCAACACCAGAGCCAAATGTCAGGAACCAACACCAGAGCCAAATGTCAGGACCAACACCAGAGCCAAATGTCAGGAACCAGAGCCAAATGTCAGGAACCAACACAGAGCCAAATGTCAGGAACCAGAGCCAAATGTCAGGACCAACACCAGAGCCAAATGTCAGGAACCAGAGCCAAATGTCAGGAACCAGAGCCAAATGTCAGGAACCAGAGCCAAATGCCAGGAACCAGAGCCAAATGTCAGGAACCAACACCAGAGCCAAATGTCAGGAACCAACACCAGAGCCAAATGTCAGGAACCAACACCAGAGACAATTGTCAGGAACCAACACCAGAGCCAATTGTCAGGAACCAACACCAGAGCCAAATGTCAGGAACCAACACCAGAGCCAAATGTCAGGAACCAACACCAGAGCCAAATGTCAGGAACCAGAGCCAAATGTCAGGAACCAGAGCCAAATGTCAGGAACCAGAGCCAAATGTCAGGAACCAACACCAGAGACAATGTCAGGAACCAACACCAGAGCCAATTGTCAGGAACCAACACCAGAGCCAAATGTCAGGAACCAACACCAGAGCCAAATGTCAGGAACCAACACCAGAGCCAAATGTCAGGAACCAGAGCCAAATGTCAGGAACCAGAGCCAAATGTCAGGAACCAGAGCCAAATGTCAGGAACCAGAGCAAATGTCAGGAACCAACACCAGAGCCAAATGTCAGGAACCAACACCAGAGCCAAATGTCAGGAACCAACACCAGAGCCAAATGTCAGGAACCAACACCAGAGCCAAATGTCAGGGACCACCACCAGAGCCAAATGTCAGGGACCACCACCAGAGCCAAATGTCAGGGACCACACCAGAGCCAAATGTCAGGAACCAGAGCCAAATGTCAGGAACCAGAGCCAAATGTCAGGAACCAGAGCCAAATGTCAGGAACCAACACCAGAGCCAAATGTGAGGAACCAACACAGAGCCAAATGTCAGGAACCAACACCAGAGCCAATTGTCAGGAACCAACACCAGAGCCAAATGTCAGGAACCAACACCAGAGCCAAATGTCAGGAACCAACACCAGAGCCAAATGTCAGGAACCAACACCAGAGCCAAATGTCAGGAACCAACACCAGAGCCAAATGTCAGGAACCAACACCAGAGCCAAATGTCAGGAACCAACACCAGAGCCAATTGTCAGGAACCAACACCAGAGCCAATTGTCAGGAACCAACACCAGAGCCAAATGTCAGGAACCAACACCAGAGCCAAATATCAGGAACCAACACCAGAGCCAAATGTCAGGAACCAACACCAGAGCCAAATGTCAGGAACCAACACCAGAGCCAAATGTCAAGAACCAGAGCCAAATGTCAGGAACCAGAGCCAAATGTCAGGAACCAGAGCCAAATGTCAGGAACCAGAGCCAAATGTCAGGAACCAACACCAGAGCCAAATGTCAGGAACCAACACCAGAGCCAAATGTCAGGAACCAACACCAGAGCCAATTGTCAGGAACCAACACCAGAGCCAATTGTCAGGAACCAACACCAGAGCCAATTGTCAGGAACCAACACCAGAGCCAAATGTCAGGAACCAACACCAGAGCCAAATGTCAGGAACCAACACCAGAGCCAAATGTCATGAACCAACACCAGAGCCAAATGTCAGGAACCAGAGCCAAATGTCAGGAACCAGAGCCAAATGTCAGGAACCAGAGCCAAATGTCAGGAACCACCACCAGAGCCAAATGTCAGGAACCAGAGCCAAATGTCAGTAACCAACACCAGAGCCAAATGTCAGGAACCAACACCAGAGCCAAATGTCAGGAACCAACACCAGAGCCAAATGTCAGGAACCAACACCAGAGCCAAATGTCAGGAACCAACACCAGAGCCAAATGTCAGGAACCAACACCAGAGCCAAATGTCAGGAACCAACACCAGAGCCAAATGTCAGGAACCAACACCAGAGCCAAATGT
Organism: Rana temporaria; assembly: GCF_905171775.1. Taxonomy (NCBI): domain Eukaryota; kingdom Metazoa; phylum Chordata; class Amphibia; order Anura; family Ranidae; genus Rana; species Rana temporaria. The sequence continues at coordinate 20,787,700 of NC_053491.1, read as the reverse complement.
CAGGAACCAACACCAGAGCCAAATGTCAGGAACCAACACCTGAGCCAAATGTCAGGAACCAACACCAGAGCCAAATGTCAGGAACCAACACCAGAGCCAAATGTCAGGAACCAACACCAGAGCCAAATGTCAGGAACCAACACCAGAGCCAAATGTCAGGAACCAACACCAGAGCCAAATGTCAGGAACCAACACCAGAGCCAAATGTCAGGAACCAACACCAGAGCCAAATGTCAGGAACCAGAGCCAAATGTCAGGAACCAGAGCCAAATGTCAGGAACCAGAGCCAAATGTCAGGAACCAGAGCCAAATGTCAGGAACCAACACCTGAGCCAAATGTCAGGAACCAACACCTGAGCCAAATGTCAGGAACCAACACCAGAGCCAATTGTCAGGAACCAAACGCCAGAGCCAAATGTCAGGAACCAACACCAGAGCCAAATGTCAGGAACCAACACCAGAGCCAAATGTCAGGAACCAACACCAGAGCCAAATGTCAGGAACCAACACCAGAGCCAAATGTCAGGAACCAGAGCCAAATGTCAGGAACCAGAGCCAAATGTCAGGAACCAGAGCCAAATGTCAGGAACCAGAGCCAAATGTCAGGAATCACCACCAGAGCCAAATGTCAGGAACCAGAGCCAAATGTCAGGAACCTGAGCCAAATGTCAGGAGCCAGAGCCAAATGTCAGGAACCAGAGCCAAATGTCAGGAACCAGAGCCAAATGTCAGGAACCAGAGCCAAATGTCAGGAACCAGAGCCAAATGTCAGGAACCAGAGCCAAATGTCAGGAGCCAGAGCCAAATGTCAGGAACCAACACCAGAGCCAAATGTCAGGAACCAACACCAGAGCCAATTGTCAGGAACCAACACCAGAGCCAAATGTCAGGAACCAACACCAGAGCCAAATGTCAGGAACCAACACCAGAGCCAAATGTCAGGAACCAACACCAGAGCCAAATGTCAGGAACCAACACCAGAGCCAAATGTCAGGAACCAACACCAGAGCCAAATGTCAGGAACCAACACCAGAGCCAAATGTCAGGAACCAGAGCCAAATGTCAGGAACCAGAGCCAAATGTCAGGAACCAGAGCCAAATGTCAGGAACCAGAGCCAAATGTCAGGAACCACCACCAGAGCCAAATGTCAGGAACCAGAGCCAAATGTCAGGAACCAGAGCCAAATGTCAGGAACCAGAGCCAAATGTCAGGAACCAACACCAGAGCCAATTGTCAGGAACCAACACCAGAGCCAAATGTCAGGAACCAGAGCCAAATGTCAGGAACCAGAGCCAAATGTCAGGAACCAGAGCCAAATGTCAGGAACCAGAGCCAAATGTCAGGAACCAACACCAGAGCCAAATGTCAGGAACCAACACCAGAGCCAATTGTCAGGAACCAACACCAGAGCCAAATGTCAGGAACCAACACCAGAGCCAAATGTCAGGAACCAACACCAGAGCCAAATGTCAGGAACCAACACCAGAGCCAAATGTCAGGAACCACCACCAGAGCCGAATGTCAGGAACCACCACCAGAGCCGAATGTCAGGGACCACCACCAGAGCCGAATGTCAGGAACCACCACCAGAGCCGAATGTCAGGAACCACCACCAGAGCCGAATGTCAGGAACCACCACCAGAGCCGAATGTCAGGAACCACCACCAGAGCCGAATGTCAGGAACCAACACCAGAGCCAAATGTCAGGAACCAACACCAGAGCCAAATGTCAGGAACCAACACCAGAGCCAAATGTCAGGAACCAACACCAGAGCCAAATGTCAGGAACCAGAGCCAAATGTCAGGAACCAGAGCCAAATGTCAGGAACCAGAGCCAAATGTCAGGAACCACCACCAGAGCCAAATGTCAGGGACCACCACCAGAGCCAAATGTCAGGGACCACCACCAGAGCCGAATGTCAGGAACAAACACCACAGCCAAATGTCAGGAACCACCACCAGCGCCAAATGTTAGGAAACCACCACCACAGCCAAATGTCAGGGACCACTACCACAGCCAAATATCAGGAACCACCACCAGAGCCAAATGTCATGTGCAATATTGTACAAAGCTTAGGCCTCATGCACTCGGACATATTAAAATACTCCTATATACCCCAAATCTTTCTGCCAGGAGCTGACAGAAAAATCCAGCTATAGGAAATGCAAATTTTGGTGCATAATTATGCTTGTTTATGTTCATACATGAGTATGGCATTTTGAAGCATATATGTGTAAGCTCATTTCATTGGTTACAATATTCATTTATTCTTGCCACCAGAATGAATTTACACACCTTTATGCACATATGTGCGTAAATTATAATAGTAAACGCTTTTCTAAATGCAGGTTTGGGGCAGTTTTTTTTGCCCCTAAATGCCACTCTAAAGTACGAATCTCACACTGTGCGTTCATACATTAGCTAAAATAATGCAGCTTTTAGAGGCATTAACCTCTTTACACCGGCGCCTCTCAGCCCTTTAAAGCGGAGTTCCACCCAAAAGTGGAACCAACGTTTAAAGCGGGGGTTCTCCCTAAAAAAAAATTTTTTTTTTCTAGCATCTCATTCAGCATAGTAGCGTGAGCTACATAATGCCTGTATATATTTTTTTGGCGCCGTACTCATTGTGTAATCACGTACTTAAGTTTCCCGGGGAATGGGCGTTCCTATTCAGAGGGCTCGTGATTGACGGCCAGCTATGGCGCGTCACGCTTCAAGGAAATAGCCGAAATTGGTGTTTGCTCTTCACGGCGCCTGCGCAGTCAGCTCCGATGTCTGTTCGCAGGCGCCGTATAGCGCCGGGAAGAGCCGAGACCTACTCCGGCTATCTTCGGGGAGCGTGACGTGCCATAGCCGGCCGTCAATCATCTTCCCTCTGGATAGGAACGCCCATTCCCCGCGGGGAGTCTGAATCTTCACTATAGGATTGCACAGTGAGTACGGGGCAAAAATAAAAAATAAAGGCATACTGTAGCTCGCGCTACTATGCTGAATTTAATGGTATAATGTTGTTACTGAGGGTGAACCACCGCTTTAAGCACTACTCGCCTCCTTACGTGTCACATTTGGCATGTAATTTGTTTTGAGTGGGACTTCCTGTCCCACTTCCTCCTTCCACCTACGGGCTGCTATGGCGGCTCCTCCTCTCCACCTAGGCAGCCTTTCCTTCTCTGCAACCTTCTGGGACACGTGACATGTCCCAGAAGATTGCCTATCCACGTGGAACAGGTAAGTGTCTGTTTATTAAAAGTCAGCAGCTACACTTTCTGTAGCTGCTGACTTTTAATAAACATAAAGAGCATGGAGCTCCGCCTTAAGAGGTTTATGAGGCTGGGAGACAGGGAAGGACTTAAGAGCATGTGACCGCCGTGATTGGATGTCATGGCGGTCTCACGGGAACCAAAAACTCCAGATGTCTAATGCCCTGTACACACGGTCGGAATTTCCGAAGGAAAAAGTCAGATGGGAGCTTTTCATCGGATATTCAGAATGTGTGACTTTTTCCGTCCGAAATTCCGACGGACTTAGATAGAGAACATGTTCTAAATTTTTCAGATGGAAAAAAATCCTATCGGACAATCCGTTCGTCTGTATGCAATTTCGAGACACTAAAAGCCACTCATGCTCAGAATAAAGTACGAGAAGGAAGCGTTCGGTCTGGTAAAACTAGCGTTCGTAATGGAGATAGCACATTCGTCCCGCTGTAATGGAGTTAAAAGCACAAGGCTAAAAATTGCCAATCGTCTCTCCGCAAACTTCTACTAACACGAGATCAGCAAAAGTAGCCCAAAGGGTGGCGCAGTTGGAATTAAACTTCCGTTGTACTGCGTTTTTGACGGTCGGAATTTGGCGTGACCGTGTGTATGCAAGACGGCATGAGCGGAATTCCATCGGAAAAAACGGGGTACAGGGCATAAGGAGCTTTTGTGTAGGCGACAGTAACTGTGCCGCACAAGCTCTCTAGCTCCCAACTGTCCCTGATTACGAGGGACTGTCCCTGATTTGGAGCAATGTCCCTCTTTCCTCCTCATTTGTCCCTCATTTTGGTCTGATCTTTATAGTTGTATATTGTGACGGACCCATCCGTATACTGGACATATTGTGTTCGTCTGCTTTGCCGTTTTACATGAAGTCGCCCATTCGTATGTCGACCACGAGGCGATCGGACTATGCGGATGGGATCTGGGCGCTATTCCCCAATAATATGCCCTCAGTTCCAGGCTATCTGGGGATACGTTATATGAATATAAAATGTTCGGCAGTTATAAAGTTATAGATTGTAATGTCTGTTATTTCAGTCTCCCATCTGGTCCCCTAGGGGAGTGTCCACCAGGTGGGAGACCTGCATAAATACGGGCGGGTAGCCCACAGTAAATCAGTTCGTGTTTTACCCTCATAATGGAGCTTGGTCTCGTTACTGGAGGGGATTGGGTTACTGGCCACTAAGGACGGTGTACTTTGGAGCTCGGGAAGAGAGGTACCGCAACAACTGGTGGCAGCGGTGGGATGAACCTCAGCGCCCAAAGAAACCACTACAACCAGGACCAAATGGAATTGCAATACCAAAACCTGAGAAGAGCTACCTTAAAGGATTTATTAGAGCAAAGAGGCGGACAGGCCAGTAACCTCAAAAAGGGGGACATTATCACATTATTGCTGGAAATGGATGGAGGACCAGCAGCAGAGGGAACCAATGGACTCAGCCCAGACGACAGAACCCCCGAAGAAGAGAGATTTGACCGGGCGGTAAGAATTAGGCTGGCCCATTATGGTCCCAACCCATCTGCGGAAATTATCGCCCAAGTCCAAGCCGCTGTGGAGGCCAACCTGCTACGCCAAAGCGGCACTGCAGCAGCCCCAGTCACAGCAGACACGGGGGAAAGAAAGAAGGTGCCGTTTGCAGCATTTAAAGCCTTCAGTGAGACAGAAGGAGAGATCGATGGGTACCTTGCCGATTTTGAGCGGCAATGTGCCCTGCACAAGGTACCCCTGGAGGACTGGATCCCTATATTGTCCGGCAAGTTATCCGGCCGGGCCAGTGAGGCTTTTCGGGCCATCCCTGACGAGGAGATCGGGGATTATGTGGCCGTCAGGGAAGCTCTACTCTCCCGGTATGCCGTTACACCCGAGGCATACCGAAGGAGGTTCCGGGACACTGTAAAAATGACTGGGGACTCCTACGTTGAATGGGCATGTAAGGTGCACCAAACAGCCGCACACTGGATGGCGGGGTGCCAGGCTGTGTCCGGAGAGGAGGTGCTACAGATGTTTCTGTTGGAACATTGCTTCGACAAATTACCAACAGGGGTCAGAGAGTGGGTAAGGGACCGTAAACCCTCCACTCTCCATGAAGCAGCTCGCCTGGCGGATGAGTATACGGATGCCCGAAAATTGGACAATTCAGCCACCAAGGCTCCCGCCAGGGTGGAATACAAGCCAGCAGCTACTATTTACCAACCCCCTATGAATCGGCCCTCAGCACCCCCTCCGTCGACCCAGTATCCCCGCTCACCCCGGTTTAACTCTCGGGAATACTCCCAACCCAGTCGGTGCTACCTATGCAATCAGCTGGGACACAAGCGACCGGAGTGCCCGATGAACAATGCCAACCAAAGTCAGTCCTGGAAGAGACCCCCAGGGGCCAATCCACGACCACCTCTCCCCGCAACTCACTGTGTGGAGGAAGAGGAATGCTGGGGTATTCTGCATGAGGCCGACCCCGTTCAGGCGGCCCACCGAGATAACAGGCAGCACCACAGACAGTGTGTCAAGGTCAACGGGAAGGAGGTCAGTGGCCTACGGGATACCGGTGCGACCATGACTTTACTCCAGAAGCACCTAGTATCCGAGAACCAACATACCGGGGACACGGTCGCAGTACGAGTAGCCGGAGGTGCCGTGTTCCGACTACCCGTTGCCCGGGTACATTTGGATTGGGGAGTAGGCGCTAGACAAGTGAACGTGGGGGTTATGAAAGACTTACCCGCCGATGTCCTCCTTGGCAATGACTTGGCCCCCCTCCTTTCAGCCTATACTCCCATGGGCCCCGCTGCAGTAGACGCTGTCACGACCCGGGCCCAGACCCGTGCCACCGAAGCCGGCCCACCTGCTGCTGCGACCCAGGTAAGACCCTCTACCCCGACGTGTATGTTAGATCCGGCCCCTTTAGGCTGGGATACCCCAGAGATGTACGGAAGGGAGACTAGGGAAGACCCGACGTTAGCGAAGTACAGGGCCAGGGCCAGGGCCGACTCAGGGGAGGAAGGAGTAGATGGGGAGCACTACGAGTGGGTGGGGGATAGGCTGTACAGGATCCCGAGACCGTCCCAAAAACCGAGCACCCCTTCGCACAAGCGACAGCTAGTGGTACCTGCCAAGTACCGGCAGGAGATTTTACGGATTGGGCACGATGTGCCGTTAGCGGGCCATCTAGGCTCCCACCGCACAGCTCATAGGATCACACAAAACTTTTTCTGGCCCAATTTGAACCGAGACGTGCGGATGTATTGTAGCACGTGCGACACCTGTCAACGGGTAGGAAAGCGGGGAGATCACCCAAAAGCTAGGCTTCAGTCGATGCCTATCATTGGGGAGCCCTTTTCCCGCATAGCCGTTGACCTTGTAGGTCCACTGGCCAGGGCTAGCCCCTCCGGTAAGAAGTACATTCTTACCGTGGTGGACTATGCCACACGTTACCCAGAGGCAGTAGCGCTGTCTAATATCGAGGCAGAGACAGTAGCTGATGCCCTGGTTAAGATATTCACTAGGGTCGGGTTCCCTCAGGAGATTCTCTCTGATCAGGGAACTCAGTTTACCGCTGTGCTCACCCAGCAACTGTGGAAGGTGTGCTTAGCTCACCGTATCACCCACAGACCAACGGCCTCTGCGAGCGATTTAATGGTACCCTCAAACAGATGCTGAGGACCTTTACTGACACTTGCAGAGACTGGGAGCGATTCCTGCCTCATCTGCTATTTGCATACAGAGAGGTGCCCCAGGAATCTACTGGGTTCTCCCCTTTGAGTTACTCTATGGGAGAAGGGTCAGAGGACCCCTAGATCTCATTAGAGGACACTGGGAGGGGGAGACAGAGCAAGAAGGGACCCCCATAGTACCATATGTCCTGGAACTCCGGGACCGCATGGAGAAACTATCCCTGATGGTAAGGGAGAATCTCCAGGCGGCCCAGGGGAGACAGAAGCGGTGGTACGATCGGGGCGCCCGACAGCGGGTCTTCCAGGTTGGGCAGAAGGTTCTAGTGCTCAAACCTGTGAAGGCAAACAAGATGCAAGCATCTTGGCAGGGCCCGTATAAAGTATTAGCGCAGATATGTGATACTACCTACCTTATAGCCAGCTGTTCAGATGAAGGGATCCAGCGATCCTTTCATGTGAACATGTTAAAGGAGTATCAGGAGCGACCAGAAGATGTTGCGGCAGTCTGTGCCCCAGCTACGGATGACCCCGAGAACTTACCTTTACCTGACTTGTTAGAGAGGAATCCCCAGACGGACCTTACGAGCCTTGTGCAGCTAGGAGACCGGTTAAACCCAGCAAAGAAGGTACAGGCAAGACAGCTTCTGTGGGAGAAGCAGGCGACGTTCTCCCAAGAACCCGGGTACACCACACTAGCTATGCACAAAGTCGAGACGCCCGGACAGAACCCCCTACGACAACCCCCATACCGTATCCCTGAAGCAGTCCGAGAGGAAATGCGGACGGAGATACAGGAGATGACTCGGCTGGGGGTTATCGAGCCGTCAGACAGCCCTTGGGCCTCGCCTGTAGTCCTGGTGCCTAAGAAAGATGGGACCACCCGGTTCTGCGTAGATTACAGGCGGCTCAACGAACGGACCACCACTGACGCGTACCCGATGCCCCGAATTATTAGACCGCATTGCCAGGGGGTGCTACCTGACCACCATTGACCTGTGCAAGGGTTATTGGCAGATCCCCCTGGCCGAGGATGCTATCCCTAAGTCGGCCTTCGTCACCCCATTTGGCCTATTCCAGTTTAAGGTTATGCCATTTGGAATGAAGAATGCTCCGGCTACCTTTCAGCGTATGGTGGATAGACTCCTCGATGGCTTCCAGGACTTCGCGTGTGCGTACCTGGATGACATTGCGGTCTACAGCGAGACCTGGGAAGAACATTTAGTCCACGTGGGGGTGGTGCTGGACAAGATTCGGGCCGCCGGCCTGACCTTGAAGCCAGATAAGTGCCATTTAGGCATGGCAGAAGTGCAGTACTTGGGTCACAGGGTAGGATGTGGGACCCAGCGACCAGAGCCAGCTAAGGTCGAGGCGGTAGCTAACTGGCCCACACCTATCACCAAGACCCAAGTGCTAGCCTTCCTGGGGACGGCAGGGTATTACCGACGTTTTGTCCCCGACTACAGTACGGTGGCCAAGCACTTGATGGACCTGACTAAGAAAAACTTACCTAAGCAGGTCCTGTGGTCGCCAGCTTGTGAAGCCGCGTTTCGGGCCCTGAAGCAAGCTCTAGTGAATGCCCCTGTCCTGGCTGCCCCAGTGCCTAACAAACGTTTTCTCGTCCATACAGATGCTTCCATGTATGGACTGGGGGCTGTGCTAAGCCAGGCCGGGGAAGATGGAGGGGAGCACCCTGTCGCGTATCTCAGCAGAAAACTACTACCCAGGGAAGTTATGCAGCAATGGAGAAGGAGTGTTTAGCCCTGGTCTGGGCACTAAAGAAATTGAGTCCTTATTTATACGGACAAGAATTTTCCCTCATTACGGACCACAACCCCCTAGTTTGGCTTAACCGGGTCTCAGGAGACAATGGCAGACTGCTGAGGTGGAGTCTGGCACTACAGCCTTACAATTTCACCATCAGCTACCGACCCGGTAAGCAGAATGGGAATGCGGATGGATTATCTCGGCAAACAGACGTCTCTACGCCTTCTCCGTCCGGTCATCCCCAAGTTGACCCGCCAAAGGGTCAAGCCGGGTCTGCCGGAGTGTTCCACAAGGAGGGAGCCATGTGACGGACCCATCCGTATACTGGACATATTGTGTTCGTCTGCTTTGCCGTTTTACATGAAGTCGCCCATTCGTATGTTGACCACGAGGCGATCGGACTATGCGGATGGGATCTGGGCGCTATTCCCCAATAATATGCCCTCAGTTCCAGGCTATCTGGGGATACGTTATATGAATATAAAATGTTCGGCAGTTATAAAGTTATAGATTTTAATGTCTGTTATTTCAGTCTCCCATCTGGTCCCCTAGGGGAGTGTCCACCAGGTGGGAGACCTGCATAAATACGGGCGGGTAGCCCACAGTAAATCAGTTCGTGTTTTACCCTCATAATGGAGCTTGGTCTCGTTACTGGAGGGGATTGGGTTACTGGCCACTAAGGACGGTGTACTTTGGAGCTCGGGAAGAGAGGTACCGCAACATATATAAAATGCACTATTTATCTATCAAAAGTTTTTCCCAGTGATAAACCTTGTATCCAATTTTTCTAAATTGCTGCATTTGTAAATTTCTAAATCCAGTATAAAGGAATAGTAGTGGCAAAAAAAGCACTTGTGGGTTTAACTAATAATCTTTTTTTGTATAATTCAATTTTAAGGGGGCGTGGCAGGGTGTGTATCCTATGCCTACATACTTTTGCTAATTGGCTTCCCTCATTCCCATCTCAAAAAGTTGGGTGGTATGGATTTACTAACGGCAACTAGGCTGTGCACTTTGAAGTTGCTCCACAGCTTAGTAAATGAGGGGAAGCTCTGCTGACTTCTATCATCCAATCATGTGCAATCCAAAATGCTGTTTTTTATTTTCCCTGCATGTGATTGGGTATTCTTTGCAAAGTGAAGCCTTACCTGCACATACTTGCCTTTAGTAAATCAATCCCTCAAAGTACACAGTTAACACAAAGGGGCTTCCAAGAATAGAGCATACGAAGGGGTAGGGGGCTCACAAGTGCCAAGGACACAGCCGGTCAAACCCACACCTGCAGAAAATAAAAAAAGTCTACTGGCCTCCAACCTCTCCTCACAGCCGGTCCAACACACGCCTGCATGAAAATAAAAGTTTACCGGCCTCCTACCTCCCCTCACAGCCGGTCCAACACACACCGGTATGAAAATAAAAGCCCCAGCCTCCTACCTCCCCTCACTGCCGGTCCAACATGCCTGCATGAAAATAAAAGTCCCGGCCTCCTATCCCCCTCACAGCCGGTCCAACACACACCTGCAGGAAAAGAAAAGTTTTGATGGTTTCAAAAAACGATTAGATAAGCACCCGAACGACCACAACATACAGGGATATACAATGTAATACTGACATATAATCACACACACAGGTTGGACTTGATGGACTTGTGTCTTTTATCAACCTCACCTACTATGCAACAATGTAACTCTGCCTGACCCTGTCACATGGGGTGATAGCATCCAATTGGATACCTGCTGCCCTGTAACCGAGGAAAACCATAGAGGAACCAAGTTCCTCTCAACTTCCTCCCCCACCTGCATTGCCGCTGCTGTTGAGCGCCACCTGCAGTGGAGAATACAGACTGCACCTTCCTACAGACTGGTGCACAAACATTTCAAAAATGAAAGTGCTGAAAGATGGATGATGTTCTTTGTAAGCACATAAAGGCTTAATTTTCACTTCTGACTGGAGCGTTTTCGGGATATTTTCTTGCTGACAAAACATGTACCATCCTGTTGACTGACAGAATACCAATCCATCATTTCTGGGTCAGCATGGGGCATTCCAGTTCGCCGCCGGGGCGCCCATCATAACACATTGCCTGGATGCACTGAAAGCTTGAGCAGGTGTCAAAGCACCTGCTATATCCATGTATACATCAATGAAATTGATCGTCTTCGGTCAACACCTGTATAAAATGATTTGCAATCAATGTAGCCTGGACTGACCTCTTAGTTTTTCTCCTGCCTGGGGCCACAGCAGTCCCAGGACTGGAGAAATTGAGTCTGCCAGTTGCAGAAAGCAGAGCGTGTTATTGCTTAAAACTCACACCTGAGACAGGAGCAACTTCTACTTCGACGTCCTGGAGAGACTCACAGCTGGCCACTTCATTTAGCAAAGAACGTTAAAACTGCTAAATTATCTATTTTTTCTGAAACACCATAAATCATTTATTTTACATCAGGTTATTTTCAAGTCGGAGTATTGGCATTTCTAATTTCATGCTTTCGAGAATGCTATAAATAATACATGCAATCAATAACCGCAGTGTTAGCGCAAGACTGAAGGATAATTAACATTTGATATCCCCAAACTATTTGGTGACACAGATCTTAGATTGCCGCAGTGATTCACATGACAAATATGTAGATTTTGTGGAATGAAATGACCTGCTTATACATTAACCACTTCAGCCCCGGGCGAATTTACCCCTCTTCCTGACCAGAGCACTTTTTGCGATTCAGCACTGGGTCACTTTAACTGACAATTGCGCGGTCATGCGACGTGGCACCCAAACAAAATTGATGTCCTTTATTTCCCACACATAGAGCTTACTTTTGGTGGTATTGGATCACCTCTACGGTTTTTATTTTTTGCGCTATTAACAAAAAAATATAAAAATGTTGAAAAAAAAGGCTATATTTTTTACTTTTTGCTATAATAAATATTTCCCAAAAATATATATAAAAAAACATTTTTTTCCCTCAGTTTAGGCCCGATGTGTATTCTTCTACCTATTTTTGGTAAAAAAAAAATCGGAATAAACGTATATTGTAAAAGTTATAGCTTGTACAAAATAGGGGATAGATTCGAGGCATTTTTTTATATATTTTTTTATTAGTGACTGCAACATTATGTTGGACACATCGGACACTTTTGACACTATTTTGGGACCATTGTCATTTATACAGCGATTAGTGCTTGCCACCTAGCCCTAGTGTCCCTTTATGTTGGTCTTTATGCTCAGAAAGTGACATCTCAATCATGCAAGCAATGTTATTGGCTCTCGCAGTGGTCAGATGATCAGGAGCTTGTCCTGCTAGCTCCCAATCATGACTAGAGACTGAGAGCTGTCTATGGCAGCTTCGTCACGTTGCTGGGAGCGCACAATGAGCTCACTCTCAGCATAGAAGCCTCAGCCATCCATGAACACATACACTATATTGTCAAAAGTATTCAGACGCCTGCCTTTACATGCACATGAACTTTAAAGCGGTTGTAAAGGTACAATTTATTTTCCTAAATAGCTTCCTTTACCTTAGTGCAGTCCTCCTTCACTTAAAAAAGAAAAGTGCAGCGCCAAATGAAACAAGTCTGCCCTGCTGAGCAATACCATGTAGTGTGTCCGTAGGTGAGTCTGGATAACACACCCAATCACAGTGTATACACAGTGTAATAAAAATATTAATATGAAGTAAATCACACAAAAGGTGTCTAATATACCCTAACAGATCTCTATGGTCAGTATAATATAAACTATTCACAGTGCATAAAAATAATATTGTGAATATATAGGTGCAACAACCTGACAATGAAATAAACCTGAAAAGACCATGACAGTCCAACAGGATGTGCAAATGTAATAATCAATGTCAAAAAAACATAATAATCATTCAGTGAGAAATAAATCTATAAGGCCCCTTTCAGACTGGGGCGGGAGCTGCGGTGGCGGTATAACGCCGCTAAAAATATCGGCGCTATACCGCCGGAATAGCCGCGGGTATCAGCCGCTAGCGGTGCGGTATTAACCCCCGCTAGCGGCCGATAAAGAGTTAATACCGCCCGCAATGCGCCTCTATAGAGGCGCATTGCGGGCGGTATTGCCGCGGTTTCCCATTGTTTTCAATGGGAAGGAGCGGTGAAGGAGCGGTATACATGCCGCTCCTCTCACCGCTCCAAAGATGCTGCTGACAGGAGATTTTTTTGTCTCCCGCCAGCGCATCGCCTCAGTGTGAAAGCCCTCGGGCTTTCACATTGAGTCTGCAGTGAAGGAGTTTTTCAGGCGCGATAGCAGCGCTATTTTTAGCGCTGTACCGCCTGAAAAACTCCTCAATGTGAAAGGGGCCTTATTCTATATTGGAATAGAATGCATAGTCCCATTGAATACACAAGGGTATTCCTGTATTCTCACAGGTGAAAAAACGCTCTCCTCTCTGATATGTGGTGTCTCATCCTCAGATGGATAATCCTTATAGTAAGAGTAAATGCCCTTACCAGATGTTGTAGACCCACAGCTCACCGTGGTTCGTTCAAGCCCTGTTGGATCACCTGCCTCCGGGTTCTCCTCAGACCGATCCCCCACCGAGCAGCACCCAGCTTGGGATCTTCTCAATAGAAGTGGGGACCCAATAAGTCACTGGGGCCCCTTTGCAGCATCGGTTGCTCTGGGCTATGAGATCCGCACCTGGGTGCCGCGCCTGGAACCAGGAACCCGCGAAGAACCCTGAACCACGGCCTCCGCCACAGAAATACCCCTCCCAAGCATGCCCCGCGAGGGAAAACTCCTCTAATTGGCTGCTGAGAAGAAGCGGCTCCGCCTGGACCCCTCTGGCGCCACCTGCCGTCCAGAGATGAGACTGCATCTCTGGAGCACAGACTGACCCATAGGAATATCCAGATTTGGCGACAGCCAAATTTGTCAAATCAAGGAATGAGAGCAACATAACTCTCATTCCCCCACTAAATTTAAATATAGCACCTGTACAAAAGTACACAGGCACTACACACTCATCAAGGTAAAACCTTTGGTGTTATTTAGAATGCATTTTTATCATACAAAAGGTTGACTGCTCTGTCAGTAGAAGTTTCCTTTTCTACTTTGCATATTAATTGTCAGTGATGGAAATATATCCAAACAGTGTATACAGTCCACACACTGAAATTGTCAAATTTTTTAAATAAGAAAAAAAAAAAAAATCACAGCATTCCTTATCCTACAGAGACATCTAGTGTTCACCGCGTCCCGAGTAAAACTCGAATTACTACACTTCATGCATAAAAAATACTTCTGTTTATCCGTGGGCAAGAAATTCTGCTTAGGGCCAGGGAAAGAAAACACAGCACATAGTTTACATTTTTTAGGATAGCACCTGGCTGACAAAATACCGGGCTGTGGAATAATAATATCTCCCGTACTGCATAGCTCCTGCGCAGGGCAGCCATCGCAAATTGTGGGGCCCCTTACACAGCTTTAGGCAGGGCCCTCTGGAGCAGAGAACGGGTGGGGTGATCTATGGTGACCACGTGTCCCGGATTGCCCGGGACAGTCCCGCATTTTGCATTTCTGTCCCGGGCACCTTCATTCCAGGACAATACAGTGTCCCAGAATGAAACTGGCACAGCCACCCCCGGGCCAATCTGATGCCCCCAAAAAAAGGCCGCCACATCACCGCTTTACTCACTGACAGTACTTGTCCTGGCCAGATAAGCCTGTAGGAGCACAATCCCCACCCCCTGCTTGTGATTGGAGAAAAAATTAATTGCGCCTCTTATGTCCAATCGCTGTGCTGTGATTCGTTACAGCACAAGCTGACTATTGGGAAGGGAGGGCGTCCCTGAATGGTAGTTTGGAAATGTGGTCACCCTAGTGTAATCTCTTCTCTCCTGACGCAAGATAATAAGCAAGGGGGAGGGGGGTTCTGGGGACCACCCTTAAAGGTGTAATGAAGAAAAAAATTAAAAAAAGAGAGAGGGGGGCCGGCCGGGCCTGTAAGGGGCCCTGGGGACCATTGAGCCCCTTACAACTGTAATACAAAAAAAAAAGGGAGGGGGGCCAGCCGGGCCCCTTACAGGTGTAATGCCTGTACCCCCCTGATGGTGGCTCTGCTCCTGCGTTCAAACCTAATCCTCCTGTCCCTCTTTCTTCCTGATAGTCCCTCTTTTCGGTCTGATGAATCTACATGTATTAAAAAAAAATAATAATAGATCTTTTAGTATCAAAATTGTATTATTGTGCTATATTGACCTCAACCCAATAGAACAGCTTTGGGATGAATTAGAGCTGAGACTGCGAGCCAGGCCTTCTCGTCCAACATCAGTGCCTGACCTCACAAATGCACTTCTGGAAGAATGGTCAAACATTCCCATAGACACAATTCTAAACCTTGTGGACAACCTTCCCAGAAGAGTTGAAGCTGTTATAGCTGCAAAGGGAGGGCCAACTCAATATTGAACCCTACGGACTAAGACTGGGATGCCATTAAATTTCATGTGCGTGTAAAGGCAGGCGTCCCAATAATTTTGTCAATATAGTGTATGTGTGACATGTGGGAGTTAAAGCTCACCCTCTTTGCCGCTGCATATTACCCCTCGCAAATTCAGAATGTGGTGTTCTGTTTCTAATGCCACTTTATGCATTGACATATCTTTATAGACCCAGTCTGTCCAGACCATATGGTCACCTGCTGCCTTGACACCATCCACAGGCAGTATAACTCTTCAATATGATGCAGAAGTTGAATCTAATGCAGTTTTATATCAGACAAGTGCAGTACAGAGGATGTTTTTCCCGCTGTTTGAAGTGAAAGAAGATGATGATTTTCCCAAGCTCTGTCTCTTGTAAAGAACTAACACTAACTAAGGGAATTTGGAAGAAACAGGAAGGGTCTAGCTAGAACTAATTAGGACGAAACAGGAGGGGAGGATCAGGGGGATGCACCACATCTGTAAACAAGTTGTAGTTGTCCTAAACAACCACTAGGGGAGATATACTTACCTAATCTGCTGATCCTTCAAGCGCAGGATCGGTCGCTAATGCTCCTGCCCCCCTGCTAGCGGTCTTGTGAATGGACTGTTCCTGACATCATCACGCCCATAGACCTGCTGTGGACTTGAGGATGGCAGAAACAGTCCACCGCTGGACATGGGGGAATGCTTTTTGCCGAAGGAGCGAAGGATTGGGTAACTATAGCTTTTACTTGTGCCCCTGGACAAAACATGCAGGCACTTCCCCACTGCATAGGAAAATAAACATTTTGCCCGGAGTTCTTCTTTAAGGCTCCCTCCACACCATTCAGGTGTGATGGAACGTGTGCGCGCTCCCACGTGTTGCGTGTAAGGCAGCCTATTAGGCTGCTTTCACACTGAGGCGTGCAGCCGCGGTGACGGTATAGCCGCGCTATTTGTAGCGCGGCTATACCGTCGTATTTACCGCGATATTCAGGCGCTAGCGGTGAGGTTTTAACCCCCGCTAGCGGCCGAAAAAGGGCGTTGCGGGCGGTATTACCGCGCTATTACCGTGCTTTCCCATTGATTTCAATGGGAAGGCGCGGTATAGGAGCGGTGAGCACACCGCTCCTATACCGCGGTAAAGATGCGGCTAGCAGGACTTTTGGTGCGCTCCTGCTAGCACACCGCTTCAATGTGAAAGCCTTCGGGCTTTCACATTGAACACTGCAGGGCATGATTTTTAATGCGGTATAGTAGCGCTATTTTTAGCGCTGTACCGCATGAAAAACGCCCCAGTGTGCAAGGGGCCTTCATTTTAAAAGGATGCCCAACGTGCAAGAAACACACAAACGAAGTCCTTGACTCTCAGCTCTGTTATAGCTGCAAAGGGTGGGCCCACTCAATATTGAACCCTACGGACTAAGACTGGGATGCCATTAAAGTTCATGTGTGTGTAAAGGCAGGTGTCCCAATACTTTTGGTAATATAGTGTATGTATATAGTTACAGATTGGTCCAAGAAAAAGAAGGCATTTATTCCAAAAGAATAGAATTAGTGAAATACACCACCAAAGTGAAACCTCATAAAATACTGATATTTATTAATGTACAAAATGTTGTCATATAGTCAAGACATAGAAAAGTATTACGCTCATCCCCACCCCACATGTCAAAATAAAAAATGACCTGTGAATGGGGGAGAGAATCCCCGGACTGATCAGACTCTCTCCTCCATTTACAGATTGCGTTGCCGGCAGTGTAATCAGGGAGAGAACTTTTCTCACTGGAGAAGAAGGCAGGAGGGGGTGTAGCCCCATCAGATCATCTTTAGTGCAGCTGAGCCTGGAGATCCAAAGCGATTAATCCCCACATTACTAAAAGTTCAGAAGTGAAGTTTTCTATAGAATCCAGAATGGGACGTACTCAGGGGCGTTGCTAGGTGCCAAAAAGACCAGGGGCTTCAACCCGAAAGCCAAGCTGGCACCAGGGGGGGGGGTTTCGGGCGCGGTCGGTGGAGTGGCGCGGGGTGACCTACCTGACACACATACCCTGACCTACGTGTGTGTACACACACTGACATAACCTACATACACTGACCTGACCTGCATACACTGACCTGTCCTGCATACACTGATCTGACCTACATACACTGACCTGACCTACATAAACTGACCTGACCCACTGACCTGACCCACTGACCTGACCCACTGACCTGACTTACTGACCTGACCTACATACACTGACCTGACCCACTGACCTGACCTACATACACTGACCTGACCCACTGACCTGACTCACTGACCTGACTCACTGACCTGACTCACTGCCCTGACCCACTGACCTAACCCACTGACCTGACTCACTGACCTGACCCACTGACCTGACCCGACCCACTGACCTGACCCACTGACATGACCCACTGACCTGACCTGACCCACTGACCTGACCCACTGACCTGACCTGACTCACTGACCTGACTCACTGACCTGACTCACTGCCCTGACCCACTGACCTAACCCACTGACCTGACCCACTGACCTGACTCACTGACCTAAACCACTGACCTGACCCAATGACCTGACCAACTGACCTGACCCACTGACCTGACCCACTGACATGACCCACTGACCTGACCCACTGACCTGACCCACTGACCTGACCTGACCCACTGACCTGACCCACTGACCTGACCTGACTCTGACCTGACCTGAATATGAATTTTCCAAGAACAGACAGGTGATCTTTTTTTAAATTATATTACTTGTAAAAGCTCTTCATATAGGTTCACAGTGAACCTATATGAAGAGCTTTTACAAGTAATATCATTTAAAAAAAGATCAGTAACAGCTCCACACAGTGCACTGACCTACCTTAGCAGCCTCAGCCTTGGTGTGCGGTCACAGCAGGGCAGGTACTGGCAGTCAGAGAGGAGCCGAGGAGAGCCACCGCCTGAGCGGGATGTGGTGCGGCGGCCGAATTGTAATTCCCACCGTGGAGCCTGCAGCGCCTATGATGGACGTCACACGTCCCGCGTCCCCCCATTGGCGCTGCAGGCTCCAGAAGGCGGGGCAGCATTCAATCACATTGTTAGCCCCGAGCGTCTGGGAGTCAGGACCAATCTGATGCCGAAAGTGGCAGAGTGCCGCCAGCGCAGAGTGACGCTGAGTACGGCACTCGGCCGTACTCGGCGACACTCGGCGCTGGCGGCACTCGGCCGCACTTGGCCACCTTTGGCATCGGGTCCTGACTCCCAGACGCTCGGGGCTAACAATGTGATTGGATGCGGCATAGACTCTGGGCTTTTTGGGGACCCATTCGGGGCTCCAGCCCCCCAAGCCACGCCCTAACGACGCCCCTGGACATACTTTTAGGGCTCACTTCCAGCAGCCCCCCCCCCCCAGGGGGCCATTGAGAATATACCCAAGTCTCCCAATGTAATAAAGAGGCTGCCAGTTACACAAGAACCATCTCATGCACACAAACAATTCAGATTCAATCTAGAGCAGGGGTGCCCAAACTTTTGAAGAGCGAGGGCCACTTAAGCAACTTGGTAACCGGGCCACAATGAGCAGAGCGGACGGGTGACAGGTCACGGCTACTCTATAGGCTCTCCGATCTTCTCAGATGGAAGGGGACGAATTCCCTTCTGTTTTTCAGATTGGAGGTAGGTGGGCGTAAACTGACATCTGTCGCTCTATAGAGGTGAATTGAGGGTCCCATTTGGTCAGGTTGATCGTGTGAATAGGGCCTAAGACTGCTTTCACACTGGTGTGCTGCGGTTTACCCACACCATAGGTGCAGTGTAGGGCGCCTGTGGCTATCCTGCGGGTTAGCTGAACTTTGCCATAGACTCCGCCTGTGGCAAAAACCAGCGCTGTAGAGGAAGCATTGGCTTATGGGGCTCTTCTCCGCAGCCGCTTTCTTCCTCTACCACCAGCTTCATTTACAACACTGATGCTGCGGTATGGCTGGTCGGCAACCTGTGATCTGGGCTTGTGAACCCACAATTCCGGAGCAGGAGGTCGCAGGCCACATCAGAGTGCTCCGTGGGCCACATGTTGGCCACCACTGGTCTAGAGGATGTCTTATTTATTGCCGGAAAAACCAGGAGAGGGGTTTAGGGTTACAGGATACACCCAATCAATCAATAGCAATAATGGGAAGACAAACTTCTCACTAATCTTCTCTATAGCTGGCTTTCCTGAAGGTAACAGAATGGCCAGAATATCTAAGACCCAGGGCAGGACTTAGGGTGGGCTTAATAATCAAATGGGCCCCTTGGAGCAGAGAAGCAGGGGGTGGTGGGTGGTTACCACCAACCGATCATAGATCCGCCGACCGACCTATCGAAGTTGTTTAACGGGGGGCAGTGCGCTGACCGATCATACTTGTTGGGCGGGGGGGCAGCCGCTGGACGTACTTCTTACCTCTTTCCAGGGCCACCTTCAGTAATTTTTGGGCCTCTTACACAGCTGCAGTTGTTGAGCGGGGGGGGCTGGGAATGCATCTATCGGGAGGGGATTGCCGCAATATTGCGGGAGGGCGTGCCGCGATTGCAGCAAGTATGGGGTTGCCGCGATTGAGCCCAGGGCCCCCTATTGGGCTCAATTCAAGCCAAGTCAAGCCCAATGGTAAGTTCGGCCCTGCTAAGACCCTACAGTAGCAGCTTCAGTCCATATAGCAGCTTCTGACACTTGCACAACTAATAGTCCCCAGCTAGGTCTTTACTCACCGTGTTCAAGGAGATGTCTGCCACCCATCATCTACAGGTAGATCCTCACTTAGGAAAACAACAGGATCATTATCCAGTCTGGGACTTCAGTGTGGTACCTTCCAGCAGCATCCATTTGTAATCTTCTCCAGGCCCTCAGCCCAGCAGCTGCTGAGGCCCAGACTACAATTTCTTGTCTCAGTAAAGAGGCAATGGCCCCCGAAGACCCAGAACCCTCCCTGGAGGAATGACAACACTCTGGCAAGCCTTTCCAAACATTTATCACCTCTGGACGCCTCATTCCAGGGATTGGCTAAAGTATGATAAATATTCATGCTGTTTATTTAAACCCCCCTACCCTATATTCTGGAAGCTTTTTCCAGGAGCAGGTGGGAGAAATCAAACACCCAGCTCAGGAAGCCCTGAACAGACAAAAACAATAGATCCCTGCTCTATTCACTACAGGGAGGCCAAAAACTAATCTTAGCCTAGGAACATAACTAGAGGCTGTACACAGGTCTGGGACATTTGGGACACCAGAAATACGCATTTCTTTATGCTAGATAGACAAGTGCACCCATGTAGTCTTACAGGTAACTGTGTTTAACTTAAACCTCAGATTTAAAGTGACAATAAATGTTTTTTTTGTTTCCTTTTTTTATAACAAACATGTCATAATTACTTGCTCTGTGTAGTGGTTTTGCACGGAGCAGCCCCGATCCTCCACTTCTTTGGTCCTTCGCCGGTGCTCTTTGCCCCTTCCGCCTGCCGAGTGCCCCCGGAGCAAGCAGCTTGCAATGGGGGCACCCAAGCTGGCGCGTTCGGCCCCGTCCCCCCTCCTCATTGGCTTACTGGCTGTGATTGACCCACTGCTGTGTCAGCCAATGTGAAGGGCGATTTCCCGGAGAGCCAAGGCTCTTGTGCACATCGCTGGAGAAAGATCAGGCTCAGGTAAGTATTAGGCTCCATGCACACTGAAGCTGAAAAACTGCAGTTTATTGGCGTTTTGGCTTTTATTTTTAAAGCCCATAAACTGAACTCTATGTTAGCCTATGTGCCCATGCACACCTGGGCGTTTTTTAGTGTTAATGGGCCAGATCCTCAAAAGAGATACGCAGGCGGATCTGCTGTTCTCCTGCGTACCCCTTTTTCTATCTTTGGAACTGATCCACAGAATCAGTTTCCAAGAGATAGACAGAAGATCCGGCAGGTGTAATAGTTTTACACTGCCGGATCTGAAGATGCAGTACCGCGACCGCCGCTGGGGGCATTCATCGTCGAAATTACGCGTCGGGTATGCTAATGAGGAGTTACGTCGATCCTCAAAGCTTTTTCGCGTTCGCTACGTCGCCGCTATGTTAGTTTCCTGTCGCTTAGTTACACTTTTGTAAAGCAGCCCTACTTTTACACAGCAGGCGTACTGCTGTGTAAAGTATGGCCGTCCTTCCCGCGTCAAATTTTTTAATTTTACGTCGATTGCGTAAGCCGTACGGGAATACGGAAATACGCTACGCGCCGATCAAAAAATGACGTCACGTCGCGCAAAGCACGTCTGGAAATTTGCGTCACAAGCATGCGCAGTACGTCCGGCGCGGGAGCGCGCCTAATTTAAATGGGACTCGCCCCATTAGATTAGGAACGCCTTGCGCCGGACGGATTTGAGTTACACCACCGCAAATTTTCAGGTAAGTGTGTTGTGGATCGTTACCTAACTTAGGAAATTTGCGGCAGTGTAACTTAAATCTGTTACGGGCTGTGGATCTGGTCCAATGAGCTTTGGAGTTTATTGTTTTTTTTCTGAACGCCCAAAAATTGCGTTCGAAGTGCCGTTTTTTGGCGGGAAAAACACTAAAAACCGTAAAACGCTCATAAACGCTGGTGCCAGCGTTTTTTAGCATTTTTTTATCCTTAAAAAAAAAAGCTACACTGAAAAACGTTGATTTAAGCTATTGCAAAAACGCTAAAAAACGTTGAAAGGCTCCCTGCAAAGCTACTGGCGTTTTTTTAATAGCTTTTTTGAGCATCAGTGTGCATGGAGCCTTAGGAGGGCTGCACAGAGAAGGTTTCTTACCTTTATGTCTAGAATGCATGAAGGTATAAAACCTTGAGCCTTTAGTACCACTTTAACCACTTCAGCCCCGGAAGATTTGGCTGGCCAAATGACCGGGCCACTTTTTGCCATTCGGCACTGCGTCGCTTTAACTGACAATTGCGCGATCGTAATGTAGTCTCGGGGTTAATGGGGAATTTGGCGGCGGGTTATTTGTCAGGGGAATTTGCCACTTGCCACCAGATGCAGTGCTGCTGTCACTCCCTCTGCATGAGCCACGTGCGTAAAAGGAAAGGCGTGGCGTCACTATCTGGAGAGTGAAAATCACACCAGTTACTGCTGCTTGCCGCTGGGTGCCAGAGAAGGAGGAGGTGCCGAGGTGGGTGGGGACAGCAGTGCTGCACTAGGCGCAGACCTCGCTCCCGGTCTCACTGTCTGAGAGTAAATTGTCATTGGTTGCAAGACGCCAGGCAGCGCTGGCTCTAGCAACCACTTCCGGAAATGTAGTTATTAGTTAGTAGGGGGTGGCTGTGTCCTCTATTTCATTTCCGGGACATTGTATTGTCCCGGAATGAAGGTGCCCGGGACCCAGGACAGACATGTCAATTACGGGCAATCAGGGACGCGTGGGCACGATACCTTGGGAGCCATAAGCCTCTTCTCCATGGGGTGGCGCTATAACGTTTTGGGACAGTAAGGTTTACAGGTCGCCCTATAGCTCAGAGGAAGTCTGCGAGGGTGGCTGGCTCTTATTTAATGCAAAAAAGTAACCCCCCCCCCACCCACACACACCCCATCACCACCACCTTTTTCTTGGGAGCCAGGCCAGTTTGCTGTTGTCCTTGGGGTAGATTCAGGTACCTGTTACGGCGGCGTATCTCCAGATACGCTGCCGTCATTTCAAATCTGCATCGGCGTTTCGTTACGCCGATTCACAAAGGCAGTTACGCTGTAAAAACAGGCTTCTTCCACCGGCGTAAGGCTGCTCCTGCTATTAGGAGGTGCAGCCAATGTTAAGTATGGACATCGTTCCCGCGTCGCGATTTGAAAATTTTACTTCGTTTGCGTAAGTCGTCCGTGAATGGCGCTGGACGCCATTTACGTTCATGTCGAAACCAATAACGTCCTTGCGACGTCATTTACCGCAATGCACGTCGGGAAATTTTAGGGACGGCGCACGCGCAGTACGTTCGGCGCGGGAACGCGCCTAATTTAAATGATCCAGGCCCCCTACCGGATCATTTGAATTACGCGCGCTTACGCTGGCCCCTATTACGCTACGCTGCCGCAACTTACGGAGCAAGTGCTTCCTGAATACAGCGCTTGCTCCTGTAATTTACGGCGGCGTAGCGTAAAGACGATACGCTGCACCGCCGTATCAGTGCACGCCTTTTACCTGAATCTACCCCCTTGTTGCTATATGACTTGTGGGCAATTCAACATTTTTAATTGGGTATCATAACAAAACATTTGAATGCCGTATTCTGAGTATGTTTGTATTTATTTTTTTGCATATAAGAATCTATCCGCTTGATCTGAGCAGACTCGGATTTGATGTCAGTCATTTGTTGGTCATCGGGCAGAGCACTGACTCGGTGGTGACCTGATCATGAGTTGTAATTCACTCTATTTCTGCCACCATGCCGCGCAGGAACCTGCTCCTGAGTTCAGTGACAACAGATTGACTGCAGCTTTGATTAAACTGATATTGAGAGACAACACTCTCTTCTTACGTCCTCGGCGGTAATACGGAGGGACAAGTGTGAGGGAAATGTCACAACGTGGAGAGCTATGGAGTGGAAAGAGCGGCCTTTGGACCAGAAGCTCAAAGCCCCTGGTAAAATGATCTAAGTGGTTTTGGAACGCGGCCATGAAGCCTCCTCCTCTGATTTATGCATGATGGAAGTGTGAAAGGGTTACAGACAATGTGCTGCCTGAGCTCAACATGCAGCTCTTTGCTTTTCTTAAAGTGAATTAAATATTATTATTATTATTATCATCATTATTTTACAGAAATTATAAAGCGCCAACATTAACCACTTAAGGACCGGACCAATTTGCTGCTAAATGACCCAAGGGGTTTTTACAATTCGGCACTGCGTCGCTTTAACAGACAATTGCGCGGTCGTGCGACTTGGCTCCCAAACAAAATTGACGTCCTTTTTTCCCCACAAATAGAGCTTTCTTTTGGTGGTATTTGATCACCTCTGCGGTTTTTATTTTTTGCGCTATAAACAAAAATAGAGCGACAATTTTGAAAAAAAATCAATATTTTTTACTTTTTGCTATAATAAATATCCCCCAAAAACATATATACAACTTTTTTTCCCTCAGTTTAGGCCGATACGTATTCTTCTACCTATTTTTGGTAAAAAAAAATCGCAATAAGCGTTTATCGATTGGTTTGCACAAAATGTATAGTGTTTACAAAATAGGGGATAGTTTTATTATTATTTTTTTTTTTTTACTACTAATGGCAGCGATCAGCGATTTTTTTCGTGACTGCGACATTATGGCGGACACTTTGGACAATTTTGACACATTTTTGGGACCATTGTCATTTTCACAGCAAAAAATGCATTTAAATTGCATTGTTTATTGTGAAAATGACAGTTGCAGTTTGGGAGTTAACCACAGGGGGCGCTGTAGGAGTTAGGGTTCACCTAGTGTGTGTTTACAACTGTAGGGGGGTGTGGCTGTAGGTCTGATGTCATTGATCGAGTCTCCCTATAAAAGGGATCACTCGATCGATGCAGCCGCCACAATGAAGCACGGGGAAGCCGTGTTTACATACGGCTCTCCCCGTTCTTCAGCTCCGGGGAGCGATCGCGAGGAGGCGCCCTCGTCCCGGATCGCTCCTGAAGCCACGGGAACCGCCGCATGTACCGGGGGGGGTCCCGATCGGACCCCCGACCCACGTCTAGGCAGGGACGTACAGGTACGCCAATGTGCCTGTCCGTGCCATTCTGCCGACATATATGTACATGCGGCGGTCCGAAAGTGGTTAACCACTTGCCGCACAATCACGAATATATACAGTGGGGAAAATAATTATTTGATCCCCTGCAGATTTTGTACATTTGGCCACTTTAGGCCCATACACACGGTGTGACTTTTTGACAAATTTGACAATGTTTCACAAATTTGACAAATTTCAAAATGACCAGGTTTTCAAAAAAATACGACTGTGTGTACGCTCCATCTGACAAACTTTTTTGGAACAAAAGTTCGCTCTGCAAACGGACAAACTTTTCACAAACTTTTCAGCAACAAAAGTCCCCATACCTCCCAACATTATGAGATGGGAATGAGGGACACCTACTACCGTGTTTCCCCGAAAATAAGCCTGGGTCTTATATTAATTTTGGCAACAAAAGACTCAGTAGGGCTTATTTTTGTGGTACGTCTTACCATGTAATGTGCTGTCTTTTCTCCCCCTCTCTCTCCCTGCCTGACAGGAATCCCCAGTGAAAATGGAGTTAAAATGTTTGTAAAATCCTATAATCCACTCGAATACGGTAGTATATAATGTATAATGTGTGTGTTTCTGTAATGTAATTGTGCCAAATACCTTCGTTCAGCGCTTCTGTGACCCGCTCTCTTCCCCGCAATTATATTACAGAAACACACACATTGTACATTATATAATACTGTAATAGAGTGGATTATAGGATGTTACAAACATTTTAAACTAGGGCTTATTTTCGGGGTAGGGCTTATATTGCAGCCCTCCTGGAAAATAACGCTAGGTCTTATTTTCGGGGTAGGTCTTATTTTCGGGGAAACACGGTAGCAAACGTATGTAGGCATAGGACACACCCCCTTAAAGGAGAATTAACCAAAAAAAAAGGGTTAATTAAATCCACAAGGGCTTTTTTTTTACTACTACTATTCCTTTATATTGGCTTTTAAAATTTACAAATGCAGCAATTTAGAATTTGTATGAAAGGTTTAGCACTGGGAAAAACTTTTTGAAAGATAAAAAGTGCATTTTATATACAACTATATAGATCAGACCAAAATGAGGGACAAATGAGGAGGAAAGAGGGACAGAGGGACATTGCTCCAAATCAGGGACAGTCCCTCGAAATCAGGGACAGTTGGGAGCTATGAAGTCCTATCGTGTGTACAGAAGTCCATCGGACTTTAGTCCAAAGTACAAACACGCATGCCCAGAACCAATGTAAAATCAACCAACAATAGCAGAAGTTGACCAAAGGGTGGCGGTAAAGACCAGAAAAGAGCTGAAAAACACGTAATTTTGGGAAAGTTTGTTGAAAAAGTCCTGCCGTGTGTATGCATACGAAGTTCACGGTCAACGCCCTTTAACCACCTCAATACCGGGCACTTTCACCCCCTTTCTGCCCAAGCAATTTTTCAGCTTTCAGCGCTGTCACAATTTGAATGACAATTGCACGGTCATGCTACAGCACGCGCATTTGGGCACGCACATTTGGTTCCCAGTAATGCGGTGGCGCGCCCCCTAGTGGCTCTGCAAGACGAGGATGTCATATGACGTCCTCTTAGAACAACAGAGCTATCGTGCCACCGTCAATTGACGGCGGCCGGTAGTAAAGTGGTTAAACAAAAATCCATGGAAAAGTTTGTTTGAAGTGCGACTGTGTGTATGAGG
This sequence comes from Rana temporaria, assembly GCF_905171775.1. Classification (NCBI taxonomy): domain Eukaryota; kingdom Metazoa; phylum Chordata; class Amphibia; order Anura; family Ranidae; genus Rana; species Rana temporaria. The sequence continues at coordinate 20,761,177 of NC_053491.1, read as the reverse complement.
CTTTACAAAGAAATAAAGTGTTAATAATTGTTATCATAGGTGTATTTTACCCGCGTCAATGCAGGAAATGTTCACCCCCTTCCTGCCCAGACCAATTTTTAGTGCCGTCATATGTGTTGTACGTCACCGCGCTTTGCTTGAGCATTTTTTATAACGATCGTGTGTATGCAAGGCAGGCTTGAGAGGAATCACGTCGTTTTTTTCCATGACATGAAAAACGGTCGTGTGTACGTGGCATTTGAGCGAAAAAAAAACCCCGTATAAAACGTAAATTCACACATGACAAAAAAAGACATCCCAGATGATGTCCTAGCGGACGAAACGCGTCGGGGAACTCCATTGTTGCCACATTTTATACAAAGTGCTTGAATATCATCACAAATTTAAGTGTTCTGAAACTTTTGATATGTAATATAGAGTTACACTATGTGGCTGTTTTTTTCTTCTATGATATGACACAACCCTTCTACATCTATTTGGGATTCCTTGGACCATCATTTCTATTAAACAACCCACTAGGAAGTCACCTTTCTCTGAGATTTTCTCTATCCTGCTGGTGTTTTGTCATCTCTGGCACAGCATCCTGAAGTCCATAGGATCGCCCAAATTACATTGTGGTTCCACCATGCAAGCCTTTTTGACCCATTGAACGTAGGTTCTCTAGGGTCCATACATTCTGGTAAGCCTTTTACCTGTGGGGTGGTTCCCTTCACTTCATCACTTCTTCACTTGCACAGATCTGCATGGTTTGAAGTCGTCACCATATTTTGAACTTTGAATATAGAGTAATTGGATCTCAGGTCCCCGAGCCAGAGAACCAAGAAAAAAGAGAGGACGCCAATAGGACTGTTACGGTACTAGTAGAGAGGTAGAAACAGGAATATAAATTTAAAACAAGTGATAAATTTAATTAAAACACCAAAAACAAGAAAAAATACAGAAATAAAATGGTGATAACCATATACAACGCCAATATAGAGGTCCCCAAGAGGGGAACAGCACGATGGGTTGAAGGTTAAAACGGTCTTGACTAGTTTCGCGGTATGCACCGCTTCATCAGGAGCAAATCTAAAAAGATCCCGCTAGGTGAGAACAGCGGGTGCAGCCAGACAGAGTACCGTGCAGTAGCCATGGGGGACACAAGTGTGGAAAGACCTACTTGCAGGGCCGCCATCAGGAATTATGGAGCCCCTTACACAGCTTCAGGCATGGGCCCCCTGAAGCTGTGTAATAAAGGGGGGTTGCCATCTGGGACCTCTGGGCCCTTTAATAATAATAATAATCTATATATATATATATATTATTATTTTTTTATAAAAAGAAATTACACAAAATGGGGGGTTGCCATCCTAGACCTCTGGGCCCTTTAATTAAAAAAAAAAACCTCTGGGCCCTTTAATAAAAAACAAATATATATACAAATAAAAAATAAACATTTATAAAAAAAAGGGGAGGGAGTTTCCATCCAGGGCCCTGGGGACCTCTGGGCCCTTTAATAATATAAACCAAAAAAAAACATTTATAAAAAAAAAAAAAAGGGGGTTTGCCACATGGGGCCCTGGGAACCCCTTTAACCACTTGACAACTGGGCACTTAAACCCACTTAATAACCAGACCAATTTTCAGCTTTCGGTGCTCTCACATTTTGAATGACAATAACTCAGTCATACAACACTGTAACCAAATGAAATTTTTGTCCTTTTTTTCCCACAAATAGAGCTTTCTTTTGGTGGTATTTGATCACCTCTGCGGTTTTTATTTTTTTCGCTATAAATGAAAAAAGAACGAAAATTTTGTAAAAAAATGAATTTTTCTTCATTTCTATTATAAGATTTTGCAAAAAATGAATTTTTCTTCATAAATTTGGCCTAAAATGTATACTGCTACATATCTTTGGTAAAAAAAAAAAAAAATTTGGATATTATTTAGTCTGGGTGAAAGTTATAGGGTCTACAAGCTATGGTACCAATTACTGAAAATTGATCAATTTGATCACATCTGATGTACTGACAGCCTCTCTCATTTCTTGAGACCCTAACATGCCAGAAAAGTACAAATACCCCCTAAATGACCCCTTTTTGGAAAGAAGACATTCCAAGGTATTTAGAAAGAGGCATGGTGAGTTTTTTGAAGTTGTAATTTTTTCCCACAATTCTTTGCAAAATCAAGGTTTTTTTTTTTTTTTTTTTTTTTCCCACAAAAGTTTCATATTAGCAGGTTATTTCTCACACACAGCATATGCATACCACAAATTACACCCCAAAACACATTCTGCTATTCCTCCCGAGTATGGCGATACCACATGTGTGAGACTTTTACACAGCGTGGCCACATACAGAGGCCCGACATGCAGGGAGCACCATCAGGCGTTCTGGAACACCCAGACCAATTCTGACATTCCTCTCCTACATGTAAAAATCATCATTTATTTGCTAGAAAATTACATAGAACCCCAAAACATTATATATGCTTTTTTAGCAAAGACCCTAGAGAATACAATGGCGGTCGTTGCAACTTTTTATCGCGCATGGTATTTGCACAGCCATTTTTCGAACGCATTTTTTTGGGAAATAAAACAGTTTTGTGCTTTTTAAAAAAAAAAACATTAAAGTTAGCCCAATGTTTTTGCATAATATGAAAGACGAAGTTACGCCGAGTAAATAGATACCCAACATGTCACCCTTCAATATTGCACACGCTTGTGGAATGGCGCCAAACTTCGCTACTTAAAAATCCCCATAGGTGACGTTTTAAATGTTTTTACTGGTTACATGTTTTTAGTTACAGAGG